>NC_057811.1:396456035-396471235 GCF_018294505.1 Triticum aestivum
GTGCGCCGCCGCCCCCGCGCCCCACCACTGCAGCTCCTCCGCCGCCCACCGGACAGCAAGCCGCCGCGGCCCCCAACCATCCAGCCGCCGACCCACAACCATCCCACCGCCGACGACCGCACGGGGTGCAGGACGACGACCGCCGCCGACCCGCAACCATCCCACCGCCGCTGACCCCGACCCCGACGCCTCCGGCGACCGGCCGCGCTCTCCCAGGTACCTCTCCTCCTTCCTCCTTCCTCCCTCTCCACCCTTCCTCCCCATTCCCTCCCTCCCCTTCTGCCACTGTCACCCACGGCCTTGGTCAATCCCGCACAGCCGCCGCCGCCGACCCTCCCATCGACCGTGGCGACGCCGGCGTCCCTCCTGTCGGTCGTGCCGCAGCCGCAGTCCGCCGGCTGTTCACAATTTATTCAGTGCAATATTCATGTGAAGGCACCAAAACACAAACTTGACCCCCCCAATTTTCCTGGTTCTGTAGTTAGGCAATTACCACATGTTTTCCTGCAGTGAAGCTGTTGTTATGATATGCAGGCATGAGTACCAGAGGGTGGCTACCATTGTTTGTAGGATTAAGGAAATGATCATATTATCACTGAAATATATTTAAAATGTCTATTTAGTGCTGTTTTCAGATATAACCTTGTAAGTAGAAATTTTAAACTGTAGCTGCAAACCTTTTCAGTAGTTTGTCTTGTGCCCTCCATATTTAACTTTAAAATCAACTAAAACTTTAATTTAAACTTTAACTGAAACTTTAATTAAAGTTAACTTAAGTCTTTTCCTTTAATAAAAATTGTATGGTGGATGTCTTGTTGTAAAATTGTATGCATAGTCAGGCCCTTTCATGTTTTCAAGGAAACACCAGACTTTCCAGTTAGTGCTTTCTCAAACTTCTGCAATTTGCACTTCTTGAACTACTGCTTGGAACTAAACAGAATTATACAATGAACTTCTGCAGGCTGATCTGAGTTGGACCATCCTCTGCAGCCAACTTCTCTTCGGCAAGAGGAAGAAAGGAGAATCAGGGTAGAGTTTCATGGCTAGAAGATATATTGTTGTACAACAATTTGTTACAAATTGCATTTATTGGTATATGTATGCTAGTTTTGTCATATCAGGAGCTTAGGAACTTATCTTGACTAATTTATTATAGAAAGCTGTCAGAGCTCACTTCTAGAAATTAGCAATAGCAAAATGTGGTTAAGATTTAAGGCATCCGGACTAGGCATATGTTTTGGCATACAAGTATCTCTTTCTTCAAGACCGGTAAATCAAGTGGGTAAATAGATGCTGCTGCTGGACTATATGTTCATTGGTACTATATGTTCAGAATGAGTTAACTTGCTGTCATTTATCGAAATTCATAATGTGCTGGACTATATGTTCATTGGTACTACTTGTGATGCTGCTGCTGTACTACTTGGGAATTTTGTCAACTTGTGATGCTGCTGCTGTACCCCAAGAGGCCCTTGAGTTTGCCGAAATGTCGATTAACTTCCGTTCCGGCAAATTCGGATACTCCATATGTCCTATTTTCAGCAAAGGTCATGCTGTAATTTTCCGTGAATTTTAGCATGACTTTGCTAAAAATAGGACATATGGGGCATTTGCGACTAATGCATGGGCCGGGGTATCTTAGTACTTAATTAAGTAGGATCAACTGCCTCTTGTGTTATACATATAGAAGTGTGATATCTACTCATAGTTATTACTAATGTCAGTTGCTCGTCATCGATAAACCCTAATCTGGTAGGATGACCTACTAAAAAAGCCCATACCACATATTCTATTTGGATGGCCCTGCAACCCTTGACCATAAATACTTGGGATGGATGTAGCAGGCTTAAAGAAAGAAATGTTTTTAGGCCAACTCCACTGGGCCTGGCTGAAAATGCACAAGTGTGCATGACTAACAATATTCTATTGTAAAGCTAAACAGGAAAGAGGAACCACTCATCCTAACCATTTGCTCTCAAAATTACCACTTCACTTCTTACTACTGAAAATCTTAGACCATCTCCATTCACCAATTGCTCAAACCAGTTCGAAGGGCGTGTTTTCACCACACTGTGGATTATCTTATTGGACCCAACAGAGATGATGTAGTTTTGAATTATGAACATAGGAAATGTCGTCATTGGACGACGAAAGTCTCCCGGGGGAGTGCGACTGGTGCCACGACGGTCGAGGTCTGTGCGACAGGCCTCACCTGGACGATGATCGGCGCTTCAGCATTAAGCTCGAGGAGACCTTCGAAGTTGAAACGGTACGCAACGACGACAAGTGTTTTTTTCATGATTAAGCATGACTTCAATATTTCAACGTGTAATTTTCATATTTTACAATTCGAGTATAGTTTATCCCATGCCATGCAAGACGCTATGTCTTGGAGAGGATGGATTTTGAAGACCATGAAAATTTTGAAACGAAGAAAATTCACCTAAGGACACATCATGATGTGGATTTTGAAGTAAATCTGTATAATGTTGAGAGCGTAACCCATTTTGGGTGCAAAAATTGGGAAGCATTTTGCAAGATGTATGGTTTTGATGAGGGTATGCTTGTCACCATGGATCTTGGTGATCCTGACATCGACCAAGACAATATGGACATTTGGGTCCTTGTTGATACGCCTCCAGTTCTACTGCTATGTGAGTTTCTCAAACATAGTTAATTATTAACTAATTTATATTGTTTATTTCAAAATAGTTGACAACTTATTTCCATTGACAGCTTATTTTGATTGTTCAAACAATGTGCGGAACATGGTAGACAAAACCCACTACACCGATGGCTCCGAGTTAACTTATCAGGAGAAAAATCATCTGGTCGGATTTTGTACCGATCTTGAGAATTACAATATCTACAATCAAACCCCTCAACATTATGGTCAATACGTGCCACTAGTGCACGTGTTGAACTACGGTAACTACCATGGAGATACCCTGGTAAGATTTTTTTACTATTACGACATCCGTGCATCTTTTGCATACTTCTAAAACTAGTACATCATTGCTAACTATGAAGTTATTACTATGTTTTTCAACAGAGAATCCCAAAGGATTGTGTGCCTCATTTGATGTATCAGAATGGCAGCCTTCGTGTTTTGAACATATATCCAGGTCATCCTACGAATCTCAACTGTCCATACCAGATTTCTAGAAGAAGTGGAGACATGCTAATCAGAGAATGGAAAAAATGTATGGACAGTCGTAAGGAGGTTCTTGGAAGCAAAAGGAAGCGCTGCGCAAGAATTGGAGACGGGATGATCTCCATTCTCCATAATGGAGAGTCAGGGTCTATATTGTTTTATGCTATTTTACCTTAAATAGGGTATTTAGGTCCTGCCTAATACTGATGATCATGTGCTAAGAACAATTAAGTAGGGTTGGTTCAATGACTATCAGGATGATGATCGTATGACTTGTTATTAATAATGAGTAGAAGTTGTATGATGATGATTAGTAGGACTTGTTAGGATTAGTATTACTTTCGACAAACTCGCTACTCGCGGTTTCGAGACTTGTAATGTTATAACTTTGTTCGGTATTTGAAATTCGGAGACTAATATGATGAATTGTATTCGGAGACTAATCTTCTATTGTATTCGATAAATCTGCTGTTTATATGTTGTGCTCTCTATATTATGTGCAATAATATGTTTTGTAACCTGTGCAAAAATCAGAAAAGAAAAAAATAATCCCTAATATTCATACTAGTGGGCACACCACTCAGCACACTAATGGCGCACTGCAGAAAGGACACTAATGGCACATCACCCCCTAGTGCGCCATTAGTATGCCAAAGCACATGGGTAAATATGGCCCCCTGGGAGGCATACTAATGGCGCATGGTGGGCTATACTAATGGCGCACTGCGTGGTGCGCCATTAGTATATCAGATACTAATGGCGCACCAGGGGTGCGCCATTAGTATTTAATTCTAATGGCGTGGTGCTAGTGGCGCACCAGTAGTGCGCCATTAGTAGGCAAAACTGGTACGCCACTAGCAGGCCTTTTCCTAGTAGTGCATGTACGTTGTCGTGGAATTGTCACGGCAGATGTCCTCGAGCTAGGACTTAGTCGTGGAGCCATCGCAGCTAGGAAGCTTGAAGAGGTTAATGCGGGACAAGGAACACGAGGGTTTATACTGGTTCGGCCCCTTACGGTGGAGGTAAAAGCCTACGTCCAGTTTGAGGTGGTATTGATTAGGGTTACGATCACCAGGGAGCTAAACTGCTATGCCCGGCTCTCGATGAGATTGTTGTCGTCCTTAAACTGCTGCCGGGTCGTCCCTTTATATAGGGAGGCTGACGCCCTGCAGCTCTCAGAGTCCCGGCCGGCTCATAAGAGTGTCCGGCTCGGACTCTCAACTATTCTTGCCTTACACTACAAGCTCTACCATAATAATGATTGCAACTATGGGCCTTAAGCCATATCCGGGTCTTAAGCCCATCTTTGGCCCACCGTCTTTAAGCTTGGCGCCGGGCTTCTGGCAATGACCATATGAGTAACCCGGCCCCTCCTGGCGGGTGACTCTAAGGTCTATATCCTCAACATTAGGCCCCAGATTGATTTGAGCCAGCTCATGTCAATCTTCAACTCCTTCGACAGAAAAACCTCCGGCTTACAATTGTATGAAGGCCATAACCCGGCGTGACGTCATCCTCTGGACTCCGGATAATCCGCCGTGACGTCATCTTCCATTAAATCCGTTTTTTACTCCGCCAGATCCGCAACGGATCTTTACCTTTACTGTCATCCCAAAAATCGAGGCGTTGCGTGGGGAGATAACCACGCCACGGTCTCCTTGATTCTCGCGCCCGCTTTACGAGCTCGCCTCATAAATAGGCCGGCCCGACGGGCCTTCCTCACTCTCCTTCCTCTGTCGTCTCCTTCCTCTCACTGTCCCGTGCTGCTCGAGCTCCGCCGCCGTCGCCGCCGCGGGTCTTCTCGTCGTCACCAGCTCAGGCCGCTGCATCACCCTGATCTGACCAGAGAAACGCGACGACCTCCGCGACTCTCCAGCTCTTGTAAGTCATGTTTGCCCTGTAAAACAGATCTACCGTAGGGTTCGAGCAGTTCGTCCGTGTTCTTCGCCACCACCCGTGAGTTCTTGGTAGTTTTCCTTTTTACTGCCTCTTTCTGATCTCAGGATAGTATAGAACCAATGCGGCGGCCGTTTAGCACTCATTTCTAATGTAAGTAGATCCCTTTTCACTGCATAGGAGCCTCGTTCGAGCCCAAGAGCTTCTCCAGCATCTGTTTTTAGGTCTAGAACTTTTCCTTTTAGCCGACTGTTTTGATCCAAATTTTTTACTGCGATGTGTGAAACCTGTTTACCACACTTAGTAAAAAACTGCAATCATTGAATCTCGGCGGTTTACAGTTCTGGTTTAAAGAAACCACGCGCCGTAGAACCTTCCGGCTTAAAGAAAACTATGCGCCATAAAATTTCCCGGGTCATCTGTAATAAGGTCGTAGACAATTTGACTTACCCTCAGGCAGACCAGCGGCTTAGATAACCTGATGCACTTAGACATATATCATTAGTCCCCTCCATAAGCCGCCATATTAAACCTTAACTTGTAAGTCTCCTCCGGCTCATTAATAAACCGGACATTTTTCCCTGTATCATAGGTTTCCAACAGTCACCATGCCTCCCAAAGCTCCTAAAGCCTCCATCACTTGCAACTGGATGAGGTCCAACGTCACCAATGAGACCCTAGCAGATTTTGTTAAGTCCGGATATCTGCCCAAGAAGGATGTCATGTCCTACCGTGACCCCGACCCGTCAGAAGAGAGACCACAGCCAAAGGACGGGGAGGTAGTGATTTTTGCGGATCACATGAGCCGGGGCTTCGCACCGCCCGACTCAAAGTTTTTTAGGGATGTTCTAAACTTCTTCGACTTGCAGCCTCAAGATATAGGGCCCAACTCAGTGTCCAACATCTGCAATTTCCAAGTCTTCTGCGAGGTTTACCTTGGCGAAGAACCTAGTCTGTTGCTCTTCAGAGAGCTTTTTTACTTGAACCATCAGAACGAGTGCGCCAATGGGCCAAGTCTGGAATTAGGTGGCATCTCCATCCAGCGGCGTAGGGACTGCCTTTTCCCTTACGCAGAGCCGCCCAGCCACCCCAAGGACTGGAATCTGACGTGGTTTTACTGCCAAGACACGTCACCGGCTGACGAGAGTCCGTTGCCCGGCTTTCGCCCCTCGCGTCTGGAACCGACTCACCCACTGTCGGACAAGCTGACTCAAGCGGAGCGCCAGCCTCTGCTCCCCACTATCAACAAAATCAAGGCTCTCCTGGGCAATGGTCTGAACGGAATCAACTTGGTCCGGGTCTGGATCTCATGGCGGGTGATCCCATTGAGCCGCCGCCCCGGCTTAATGTGCGAGTACACAGGACGAAAGGATGACCCTCAGAGACATAGCCGCAATGATCTTCCTGAAGACGTTGCAGAGGAGATGACCAAGGCTCTTTTAAACGAGAGCCTGGCAGACTGCGGAAGGACCGGGTTAGCCCCCTTCTGCAAGACCAATCCAGCCCCAGCGGTAAGCCACTAATCTGAACATCTTATCTGTACATACCTTTCATCTAAATCATTTTAAGAAAACCTCATTGTACTTTTCAGGCTGATGATAAATTCTGGCGGGTCAAGTATGACCATGAAGCGGCCAAGAAGGCCAGAAAGGCGAAGAAAGCCGCCAAGAAAGCCGCCCCTCACAAGAAAGGAAGCAGGCCTACTGCTTCAGAGCTGATGCAATTAAGCGACAGCTCCGAGTAAGAGGTAACCCCTGAGCTTTTAAGTCCTTGTTGTATTTGTTGTTTGTTGCTGTCCGCCTTATCAATACTTGCTCATTGACAGGACGACACCGGCGCAAGTAACCCGGTGGTTGAAGAGGTAATGTCACTTTCCTCCGACTCGGAGCCCTTGCCAAAGCTGAAAGTCCGAAGGGTAACCCGGAAAGTAAGCTTTTCACATCCTTTAGCTTATCAAGATCCTCAATTTATTTTGAAGCGACAGGTTCATGAGAGCCGGCGTCACACCCGGACCAACAAGGACATCGACCTCTCCTCCGGGTTACCTGACACATCAAGGAAGCGCCGAACTGAGGTTATTTCCCACTTGTACCCTTTTCATCCGTTGGCGGGTGTTATCCGTCAGCCACTCAATTCCTCTGACTCAAATTATCAGGAGACCTCCCCCTCTTCGGGCGACTCTATGCAGTCGAGTCTTCCGGCTTTCAAGACCGTGCCCGGGTAATGACAACCATCTCATATTATACTTGCCTGTACTTACCCTTTTTGTGCTTAATGTTTCTGTCCTTTCAGTGCCCAGGCAAAGCTCACCAAGAGAGCGAAGAAGACCAAGTCAGCCGGAGTGCCGGACTTACCTGAACCGGAGGTGACAGCTCAAGAACCGCCAGCTGCCTCCACCCCCGAAGCCACCATTCCAACCGACAAGGCACCTGAGGCTGCTGCCCCAACTACTAAGGCAACTACAGAAGCTTCTGTTAACCCGGAGGCCTCCAGCTCGGTTCCACCAGCAGACGACCCGGACGTGGTAATCACCCGGACGGAGTTCGTTGAGCCGGGGAGACCTACCGTGCTGGCCAAGTGCTCCGCTAAGGGGGAGTTGCTGCAGCCCCACCGGGTGAACCTGGACCTCTCCGACTACACCAACCTGAGCATTGGGGAGCTCGTCTCTGGCTACATCAGCCAAGTGCACAAGAGCCGGGACGCAGAGGTCGCCATGGTGAACCAGATCCAGCAAAAATCTGAGGTATCATTCTGCTGTCCTCTTACTTACTGCATAGTTACCTTTACCATGCTAGCCCCCAAGTCAACGACTTATGATTGAATATGTTGTAGACTTAGGTTCCAGCTTACTCCATTGAGCCGGCAGTTTGTAGATAGATACGTTCAATATGCATTAGCCCCCAAGTGCCAAGTGTCTTTGCTTGGAAAACGCTTGGGACTTATATAGTAACTGTTCATGCCATAACCCGGAAACTTATACAGGCTGCTGGCAAAAAGCTTGAGGCTGACCTTGCTGATGTCAAGAGCCGGCTGAAGATGCAAGAAATGGAGACCCGGAAGGCAAACACCAAGTTCGTGTCCAGCATCGCCGCGCAAGAGAAGCTGAAGACAGAATTCGACGCTGAGCGGAAGGCATGGGCCGAAGAAAAGGCCGCATTGGTGACCCAGGCTGAACAGGCGGAGAAGACTCTCTCCGAGAAGACCGCCGAGCTCTCCGGCCTAAAGCGCCAGGTTTCCCAGATGGTGGCCGCCATCTTCGGTAAGTCGCCTCACCGGCTTTCATCAAGTTTAGAATGTTTATATCTCATAATTCATCCTTGTTGCCCGCTTATCTGATTCTGTTAAACAGGTCCTAGAAGTGCCAACCTCAACCAGAGCGTGGTCACCAAGCTGAAGGCCGTGTATACCCTGGTGGAGCAGCTCTACACCGGGTCACAGCGTGCCTTAGCTGTGGTGGCCTTATCCAACGAGGTGCCGACTCACTTGGCAGAAGTCCTTCGCCGGCTCGCTGTACTGCCTCAACGGATTCAAGAGCTGCGACGAGCTTCTGCAAGAGCCGGAGCAATCGCCGCGCTGAGCCGGGCCAAGGCATTCCTGCCAGAGTTAGACCCGGTGGACATCGCCCTTGGCTATCCAAGCCTGAAGGAAGACGGCTCCGCTTTCGATCAGAAGGACTTCGCAGCTTGCGTGAAGGCCGTACGCCCGGTGGCTACTCTTATCGGCAACGATACAGATCTGACCAAGTACCAGCCGGGTTACAATGCGGAGAATCAGAGGATCCCGACCCCTCGCTATGAAGCTCTCAACTTGATCCCGCCGGCTCGTCAGCACACTTTCGCCCCGGAGATTGACCCGGCCGGGTTAATTGACCAGGAAGCCCAATTCGAAGCTCTCAGCGGCATCGACTGGAAGTCATCAACTTTCCAGGTCTTGGGAGCAGCCGGAGGAGAAGATAGGAACGAGCCGGAGACTTCAACTCAGCAAGCGTCATAACTCGGCTGGCGGTTTACTAAACAATGCTCCACCTTTTTGGACTTGATGAGTTTTGTAATAAAGTAGGTGCAACAGTTTATCTCTGTCGTGCCATCGTGCACGTATTGAATGCTGAAGTCTTTTGAAGTTCTCTTTGATGTTTCTCCGGGTCATAATCAATCCTTTGTTTTTCTTAACCTCAAAAAGAGGTGCCTTTAATTATCCTGCATAGAAGGGCAAATCACAAGTCTCGAGGCGGCTTACCGCCCTGAGAATCATAAGCTTTAGATAACCCGGAATATGAATCAAAAAGGACTTGTCTCCAATGATATCCTGAATACAGCCGTAAGAACATACTTTACGGCCTGCAAGCATACTTCCGATTTAAATAACCCGGATAAGAAGGTTGGTACCACAACTCCGGGTTACCTGCCTTATAACACCCATTGCGTTCAGCAATACTGTAAACCAAAGTTAAGCCGGCAAAGTGAGACCCGGCTGTACACACCTTGACATAATCAGAGAAAACTTGTGATAAAGCGGAAAAACTTAGGGGCTTCCGGTTCGAATACGACCAGAGACCCGGCCCAAAGGGGTTAAGCTAAGATTCGGATACGATCATATAGCCCCCAGTGGGTGTGGCGATGCCAATCAAGAGGGTACCGACAGCTATGTTCTCTTTGGTTCGAATACGACCCATGTTTGAACAGGAAGCCCCCAAGTGATTTTAAGAATTGTTTAACGACGCTGATTCGAATAGGATCCACGTCGGTTCTCAGAGGGGTTAAACTATGATTCAAATATGACCAAAGGTAACCTCCCAATGAGCTCGGCACTTTGCCAATCAAATGGGTATCGACAGCTATGTTCTCTTTGGTTCGAATACGACCCATGTTTGAACAGGAAGCCCCCAAGTGACCTTATTGCTTACAGCTAGATTCGGATACGATCATAAGCCAGATCCTCCTTTAAATCATCATGTAATCTTGCAATGAAAACACCACGTGCATATTTGGAGGGGAAAAAAGGACAAAGGTCCTGCTTTATTGCTTATCATAATATATACATGGCTGAGAGAAATATGTACACCACGAGAGCCGGTGGCTCAAGTGTAGTAAGGCCGAAGCTGAGCTATGTTCCACGGCCGACGGGTCTCTTCCTCCGACTTACGTGAATCTTTGTGCTCCCGAATGTCAATGAGGTAATATGACCCGTTGTGCAAGTTCTTGCTGACCACAAAGGGCCCTTCCCAAGACGGGGATAACTTGTGTGCATCTGTTTGATCCTGGATCAGCCGGAGCACGAGATCGCCTTCCTGGAAGACCCGGGTTTTAACCCGGCGACTATGATAACGGCGCAGGTCTTGTTGGTAAATCGCGGAGCGAGCTGCAGCCACATCACGCTGTTCGTCCAACAAGTCAAGAGCATCTTGGCGCGCTTGTTCATTGTCCGCCTCAACATAAGCCGCCACTCGAGGTGAGTCATGACGGATGTCACTGGGGAGGACTGCTTCTGCCCCATAAACCATGAAAAAAGGCGTAAAACCTGTAGACTTGTTAGGAGTAGTGTTGATGCTCCATAACACGGAGGGCAACTCCTCCACCCAACAACCCGGCGTCCGTTGCAAAGGGACCAAAAGCCGGGGCTTGATACCCTTCAGAATCTCCTGATTAGCTCTCTCAGCTTGACCATTGGATTGAGGATGAGCCACTGAGGAAACATCAAGTCGGATATGCTCTCGTTGACAAAACTCCTCCATGGCGCCTTTGGAGAGATTGGTGCCATTGTCAGTTATAATGCTGTGTGGAAAACCAAAGCGAAAGATCACCTTTTTCATAAACTGAACCGCCGTGGCTGCATCACACTTGCTAACAGGCTCCGCTTCAACCCACTTGGTAAACTTGTCAACTGCCACCAAAAGGTGGGTCTTCTTATCCTTGGACCTTTTGAAAGGCCCAACCATATCCAGCCCCCAGACCGCAAAAGGCCAAGTAATTGGGATCATCCTAAGCTCCTGAGCCGGCACATGAGCCCGTCGTGAGAACCTCTGGCAACCATCACATTTACTGACCAAGTCCTCCGCATCAGCATGAGCCGTCAGCCAATAAAAACCATGGCGAAAAGCCTTGGCCACAAGAGACTTTGAGCCGGCGTGATGGCCACAATCCCCTTCATGGATCTCACGCAAGATCTCTTGACCTTCCTCAGGGGAAACACAACGCTGAAACACCCCCGTAATACTGCGGTGATGCAACTCCCCATTGATAACAATCATTGACTTAGCCCGCCGGGTTATTTGCCTGGCCAAAGTTTCATCCTCAGGCAACTCGCCCCGGGTCATATAAGCCAGATATGGCATTGTCCAGTCTGGTATGATATGGAGAGCCGCCACCAGTCGTGCCTCCGGGTCAGGGACAGCCAAGTCTTCCTCTGTAGGCAACTTAACAGAAGGGCTATACAGGACGTCCAGGAAAGTGTTGGGCGGCACCGGTTTTCGTTGAGAGCCCAGCCGGCTTAAAGCATCCGCCGCCTCGTTCTTCCTGCGATCGATGTGTTCCACTTGGTAACCCTGAAAGTGCCCAGCAATGGCATCAACCTCGCGGCGATAAGCCGCCATGAGAGGGTCCTTGGAATCCCACTTTCCTGATACTTGTTGAGCCACCAAGTCTGAGTCGCCGAAGCACCTTACCCGGCTTAAGCTCATCTCTTTAGCCATCCGAAGACCATGGAGCAAGGCCTCATACTCAGCCGCGTTGTTAGTGCAAGGAAACAGCAACTGTAGCACATAATGGAACTTTTCACCTTTAGGGGAAGCCAATACAACTCCAGCCCCCGAGCCCTCCAACTGCCTGGACCCATCGAAGTGGATAGTCCAATATGTGTTATCCGGCTTCTGCTCGGGCACTTGTGACTCTGTCCAGTCATTGATGAAATCCACCAAGGCCTGAGATTTAACAGCAGTGCGTGGCACGTACTTGAGACCATGAGGTCCAAGCTCTATAGCCCACTTAGCTACTCTCCCTGTGGCCTCTCTGTTTTGAATGATATCACCAAGAGGGGCAGAACTGACCACAGTGATGGGATGACCCTGAAAATAATGCTTAAGTTTCCGGCTCGCCATGAACACACCATAAACAAGGTTCTGCCAATGCGGATACCGCTGCTTGGACTCAATGAGCACTTCGCTGACATAATAAACCGGCCGCTGAACCGGATGCTCCTTACCCTCCTCCTTGCGCTCCACCACCATAGCCACACTGACGGCTCGTGTGTTCGCCGCCACATATAATAATAAGGGATCCTTATCAACCGGAGCAGCAAGGACTGGAGGCTCTGCCAGCTGCTTCTTCAAATCCTCAAAGGCAGTATTAGCTGCATCATTCCAGACAAAGTTATCAGTTTTCTTCATCAACTGATATAATGGCATGGCCTTCTCACCCAAACAGCTTATAAACCGGCTTAAAGCAGCGGTGCGACCCGCCAAGCACTGAACATCATTTATACACGCCGGCTTAGCCAGGGAGATGATGGCCTTGATCTTCTTCGGGTTAGCTTCAATGCCTCTGTCAGAAACCAAAAAACCCAATAGTTTGCCTGCAGGAACACCAAAGACACACTTGGCTGGGTTAAGCATCATCTTGTAGACCCGGAGATTATCAAAGGTTTCTCTCAAATCATCTATCAATGTTTCCTCCTTTATGGATTTAACCACAATGTCGTCCACATAAGCATGAACATTACGCCCAATCTGTTTATGAAGACAGTTCTGCACGCAACGCTGATAAGTCGCCTGTGCACACTTGAGTCCAAAGGGCATAGACACATAGCAGAAGGCTCCAAAGGGAGTGATGAACGCCGTCTTCTCCTGGTCCTTGACTGCCATCTTAATCTGATGATACCCGGAATAAGCATCCAAGAAACTTAAGCACGCACAACCTGCCGTAGCATCAATAATTTGATCAATACGGGGAAGGGCAAAAGGATCAGCCGGACATGCCTTGTTTAAGTCCGCGTAGTCCACACACATCCGCCAAGTGCCGTTCTTCTTGAGCACGAGCACCGGGTTAGCTAACCACTCTGGGTGAAAGACTTCAACGATAAACCCGGCCGCCAAGAGCCGGGCCACCTCTTCACCAATAGCTTTCCGCCTCTCTTCATTAAACCGCCGAAGGAACTGCCTGACCGGCTTAAATTTCGGATCAACATTGAGAGTGTGCTCAGCGAGTTCTCTAGGTACACCTGGCATGTCAGAAGGTTTCCATGCAAAGATGTCCCTATTCTCACGGATGAACTCGATGAGCGCGCCTTCCTATTTCGGATCCAGATTGGCACTGATGCTGAACTGCTGAGATGAATCTCCTGGAACGAAATCAATAAGTTTAGTCTCATCAGCCGACTTAAATTTCATCGCCGGCTCATGCTCCGTAGTCGGCTTTTTCAGAGAGGTCATATCTGTTGGGTCAACATTGTCCTTGTAAAACTTCAACTCCTCTGTTGCACAAACAGATTCTGCATAAGCTGCATCGCCTTCCTCACATTCCAAGGCCACCTTCCGGCTGCCGTGAACCGTGATGGTCCCATTATGACCCGGCATCTTGAGCTGTAAGTAAACATAACACGTCCGTGCCATGAATTTGGCGTAAGCCGGCCGCCCAAATATAGCGTGGTACGGACTTCTTATCTTGACCACCTCGAAGGCCAATTTCTCCACCCTGTAGTTGTTCTCATCTCCAAAGGCCACTTCCAATTCGATCTTGCCAACTGGATAAGCCGACTTACCAGGTACCACACCGTGGAAAATAGTTTTGGACTGGCTGAGGTTCTTATCAATCAACCCCATACGACGGAACGTCTCATAATAGAGGATGTTGATGCTGCTGCCTCCGTCCATGAGCACCTTAGTGAACTTATATCCTCCCACCTGAGGAGCCACCACCAGGGCCAAGTGACCCGGATTATCCACCCGGGGAGGGTGATCCTCCCTACTCCACACTATAGGTTGCTCTGACCACCGCAAGTAGCGTGGGACTGCCGGCTCAACAGCGTTCACGGTCCTCTTATGAAGCTTCTGATCTCGCTTGCATAAACTGGTGGTAAACACATGATACTGCCCACCGCTAAGTTGCTTTGGATTGGTCTGATAACCTCCCTGCTGCTATTGATGACCCTGGCCAGACTGCTGATTAAAGCCCCTTGACTGTTCTGAGGGTTAGAATTTGAGCCGCCGCCCGGGCCATGAAAGCCGCCGGCGCCTGAGCCGCCGCCCGGGCCATTGTAACTCTTGAAGGCCTTCATGATTGCACAATCCTTCCATAGATGAGTCACTGGCTTCTCTCTAGAGCCGTGCCTTGGACAAGGCTCATTCAACAGTTGCTCCAATGTCGGGCCTGACCCGCCGCCTCGGGGAGGGGGCCTCCCCTTGCGTCGCTGGTTATTACCCTGTGAGCTGGCGTTGGCCACAAACTCTAGGCTGCCATCGGCCTTGCGCTTGCCTCCTCCTTGGTTCCCCGGGTTATACTGAGGACCCTTGCCATTGCCATTCTTCTTTCCCTTCCCTGCCCTTTCATCATCTGAAGGGGGATCCTTGGTACCATCGGAATCGGCGTACTTGACAAGAGCCGCCATTAGTGTACCCATATCACTGCAGTCACGCTTAAGCCGCCCGAGTTTCATCTTCAGGGGCACAAAACGACAATTCTGCTCCAGCATTAAAACTGCTGAGCCGGCATCCATCTTGTCTGACGAGTGTATGATCTCCTTAACCCGGCGAACCTAATGTGTCGTAGACTCACCTTCCTGCTGCTTACAGTTAGTCAAATCCACAATTGACATAGACTGCCTACAGGTATCTTTGAAGTTTTGGATGAACCGGGCTTTCAGCTCAGCCCAAGACCCGATGGAATTCGGTGGTAGCCCTTTTAACCAAGTGCGGGCAGTCCCATCCAGCATCATGGTGAAGTACTTGGCCATGGCCGCCTCACTGACCTCCAGCAGCTCCATAGCCATCTCATAACTCTCGATCCAGGCTGCAGACTGTAAGTCTGCTGTGTAATTAGGCACCTTCCTAGGGCCCTTGAAGTCCTTGGGTAGACGCTCATTGCGGATAGCTGGTACTAAACAAGGGACACCCCCAGTCCTGGTAGGGATACCCACGTTGACGGAAGTCGTCGGATAAACC
>NC_057811.1:396471515-396494062 GCF_018294505.1 Triticum aestivum
ATGAGCCGGGCCATGGCCAGGAGGCGGGTCATGGCGTCGGACGTTACTTGAGCCGGTCGCTGAGACAATGTGCCTGCTATAACTCGGGCTCTGGCCTGGACGAGGGGTCGAGTGGATCCTGTCCCGGCTATAGGAGTACGCCTCTTGCTGTGCCAGTGCTGTCTGAAGGAGTTCCCTGACCCGGCGAGTTTCAATAGCCGTCGGAGAGTCGCCGTCGACCGAGAGAGCCGCCAGCCGTGCTGCCGCAGCGACCATGTTCTCCAGCGGGTTGTTATAATGACCCGGTGGTATTGGCACGTACTGAGGCGGGGCAGGGGGCATCTGGGGAGGCCCCATTACTTGTGGCTGAATAGGGGTCCCCGACCCGGGCACTATGACCCCTGGCGGGTTACTAGACCCTGCACTTGGCGTGTTGAAGAGGTTGCGTGGATCGTAAACCGGAGGGAGTCGAGATTGGGCCTTTTGATGCCTCCTTCTCAGGACCTCATTGGCCGCGTTTTGATCCATCGTGAGCTGGAAGGACTGCGCTTGAATCAACTGGGTTTGGGCATCGAGAGCCGCCCGCTCTGCAGTCATCCTGATCCCTTCCGCTGCCAGATCCTCCTTAGCCTTCACTAGATCCAATTTTAACTGTGCCACCTCCGCATCATGCTGAGCTTGATCCACCGGGTCAACCGTGGCGGTTAACAGGGCCGTCATCTTGTCCGTGAGATCCATTAGCACCTGAGCCGGCGAGGGCACCGGGTTTCCCGCTCCAGCAGCAGGGTTCTGAACAGGCTCTGCACCGGCCATAAAGACCCCAACCTGACTTGGCGGCTCAAACGGGTCCGGAATACTATCACCATCGGAACAACCCATGAGCCTGCCATCTTGAGGTTGATACAACGAGTTTGACTCATCGGTGGCCGACTCGCCGTCAGAGCCGGCGGCCGTCTCATCACCAAATCCAGATCGATCAGAGAGTCCTCCACGGATACACCCCACAAAAGCATGCCTTAAGGCAGGCCGGGCCCGGGCGGGTCGCGCACGCTGAGCCGTCTCGACGAGATCGGCGCAGAAACCCGGCTCAGGGCCCGGCTCACCAATCTTGCCAATGAAAACATGAATTCCGCCGAAGAGGACCCGGTACCCGTACTCAATTGAGCCGGCGTCGGGGCCCCAGTTTGCATCGTCGATGTAGAGCTTGCCGCGACGACTCTTGGTCATCCGGCCCACAGCGTATCCCTTGAGCCCTTCGAAGCTGCCCTTCAAGAACTCAAATCCACCGTGCGCTGGCCCCACGGTGGGCGCCAACTATCGTGGAATTGTCACGGCAGATGTCCTCGAGCTAGGACTTAGTCGTGGAGCCATCGCAGCTAGGAAGCTTGAAGAGGTTAATGTGGGACAAGGAACACGAGGGTTTATACTGGTCCGGCCCCTTACGGTGGAGGTAAAAGCCTACGTCCAGTTTGAGGTGGTATTGATTAGGGTTACGATCACCTGGGAGCTAAACTGCTATGCCCGACTCTCGATGAGATTGTTGTCGTCCTTAAACTGCTGCCAGGTCGTCCCTTTATATAGGGAGGCTGACGCCCTGCAGCTCTCAGAGTCCCGGCCGGCTCATAAGAGTGTCCGGCTCGGACTCTCAACTATTCTTGCCTTACACTACAAGCTCTACCATAATAATGATTGCAACTACGGGCCTTAAGCCATATCCGGGTCTTAAGCCCATCTTTGGCCCACCGTCTTTAAGCTTGGCATCGGGCTTCTGGCAATGACCATATGAGTAACCCGGCCCCTCCTGGCGGGTGACTCTAAGGTCTATATCCTCAACATACGTGGAGAAAAACAATTACATATGGAACGACAAACATATACCATTAGATTCACCATGAGATGTAGTTTCGTATGATGTATCTTTGGTATTGAAGATATAAATAACATTTGTGTAAACCTGATCAAAGTTTCCAAAGTTTAACTTCTAAAAAAGTTACATGCACTGCATTATCGAGCGGATGGAATATCTCTTTCCCCCTCTCAGCTATCTGACGCACCACTCAGCCTTATCGGGCTCCTCAATCTCTCTCAAACTTTATATCTCCCTGGTTCACACATACACATGTCTCGCTCGCGCTATACATATAGACCCATCCAACACTCTCCGCCCTTGTTCTCTCTCTATGTGACACGCACCCCCTAATAAGTACCATAATCCCTCACTCCATCATAGGCGCAAGCACTCCCCCCCTAAGTATGATTATCTCTCACTAGCCATTAGGAACACATGTATTGTCTCCTTCCATCCATACGTCTATCTCGATATCTCTCGGGGTATCTTCTATCGTGCACACACCTTGTCACTCGATCTCCCACCCATGTAGTCCCATCACGATCTCCAGGGGATCTCTCTATGACAAACATACACTCTCTCCTCCCCATGTCTGCATTTTCTCCGTACGTCTCTCTCGACCTCTCTCCCTTGTTTGTCAGACCCCTCTTGGCCACGTGCTAGGGGTCTTGCTCTCTCGGTTGCAAACAACCACACACTATCTCCTCACCTTGCTTCCGTTGTCGAAGATGCATCTGTGATATGTTCGCATAAGACACACACGTTTTTTCTTGACTTTTATCGAGTGTTGTCCATGTCTCTTTCACACACGCACACACACTTTTTTCACTCACTCTTTCTATTTCTCTCTCTCTCTCTAGTTAGGGGCTCTCTCACGTCCATAAGCATATGGATGTTTTGAAAAGTCAAACCTCAGAAAAGTTTGACCACGTATATGTGGAGAAAAACATTTACATCTGGAAAGATCATTAGATTCATCACAACATGTACTTACTTCATACCATCATTTATCTTTGGTATTGTAGATATAAGAAATTTCTTTATAAACTTGGTCAAAGTTTCAAAAGTTTGACTTTTAAAAAAATGTTGGAACTACATTATCGAACAGAGGGAGTAGCTCTTTCTCTCTCTCTGTGCTATCTCTCACGGGCCTCCCCTCTCACACGAACACTCTATACTGACGGATTATACGTTCACTGTGTCAGCGTATAGCTCCGTATATTGTTTAGTTGACCGGCCAACCAGTCCACATGTTGCCTTGTTAGCTCGTGTTATGTATCTTCGTGTGCTGGCCCATGTGGCAGTGGGTGAAAATAAGTAAACTGGAGGCCCATCTGACACACGGTGAACTAAACAAAGTTGAAACCACTCGGGGTAGCACCCCACACGCTAGTAAATTGAGGGCGCATTGAGGACACACTTCTTCCGCGTGGAGGACGCACTCGCGCACAATTCACCACTGCGCAGCGGCATGCACAGAAGGACGCACTCGCGCACACCCAGCACACAACACACACCAGCACATGTGTACACCGGCGTCGCCGCCGATTGAGATGGACGGCGAGGCAGCCAACAAGCGAAGGCGGCTCGAGCCAAAACCGCATCCGGCGAGCCTGGACTTCATCAGCAGCCTCCCCGACGACATGCTGCTCGCATCATCGGCCTCCTCCCCACCAAATCTGCCGTGCGGACCGCCCTGCTCTCCCGGCGGTGGCGCCCCCTCTGGCACCGCGTCCCCCTCAACCTCACCGTAGACAGCTGCCTCTGCAATGGGGATTGCAAACGCATGGCCGCAGTCTCCAAGATCCTTTCATCGCACCCTGGGCCAGCCAGACGCCTTGACATCCGCATGTTCAGTACCAACTGCAAGGTCCAACCCAAGTTCGACGCGTGGTTCTTATCCCCCGCCCTAGATCAGCTCGAGGAGCTCAGCTTTGAAGCTGGACGATGTCGCTCTCTGCCGCCGTCCGCGCTCCGCCTCGCGCCAACGCTGCGCCGCGCCAGCTTCAGCTCCTGCTATCTTCCCCAGATTAATGTCGCGCCCACCCTTCTTCTCCCTCAACTCAAGAAGCTCGACCTCTTTGACGTTGTCATCTCGAAGAAGGCTATGGAGCACCTGCTCCGCAGCTGTACTGCGCTCGAGTACCTCCGTCTTGAGCAGATCCACGGGTTCATTAGCCTCCACATCGCCTCGACGAATCTCTAATGGATTTATGTGTCTTGCTGGCCCCGCAACAAGACATCAATTGGGAAGAGATCACTCCAGCTGTTCCACGTTATGGTCACTGAGAATGCGCCTTTCCTTGAGAGATTGCTTGTATCGGATCTAGAAGGTCCAACAAAAATCAGGGTCATTGACGCGCCGAAATTGACAGCGTTGGTGCACTCGTCTGCCAAATTCTCCGAACTCTTTATTGGATCCGTAATCGTTCAGGTACAACACTCATCTTCTTCTTCGTCTTCTTGAAATTCACATTTTTAAATTTCTTCTTGATGTATTTACGACCATCTTCCAGAAAATGATTCCCACAAGCTTAACCCAGTCTATGCGCATAGTGAAGATCTAGGCAATAAAATCTATCGGCCCCAATCTGGATCAAGTTGTTGGATTCCTTACATGCTTTCTGTGCATGGAGAAGCTACTCATCGAGGTGAAACTTCTTTCCTATTAGTAAACAATAATCACAACGTAGCTCAAATTTTTCGTAATTTTCCCAAATTATGATGACAAGTGTAGTGTTCAAAACTGCATCTACGCACTGCACCGAAAGAAATGTTTTTAGTATTTTTTTCACGTGATCACCTTCATCTTTTTTTGTTGTACTACTATAGTAGCCTAGGCTAGTCATAGTGGAAAGTAACTTAGACTACTCCAGTAACTCTATGGTTACCCTAAGAGCAAGTACTACCTCCGTCCTGCTTTACTCTTCCTATTTTGTAGTATGAAAATTTAACCATAGATTTAACTAACAAAATGTTAATGCATGTCACTAAGAACTATATCGTTGGATTTGTATTTGAACATAATTTCAAATGGTGTAATTTTTAGTGACATGCATTGGCATTTTCTTACATAAATATATGGTCAAAATTTTATACTAAATAAGAGGTAGTACAAAAGTGGGCTATAACGGCCCTCCACTATGTAGGCCAAAACACGTGCCAAATTCACTTGTGATGCATTTGGCATCGATGCCCCTCCATTGCTCACCTGGTGCCCCAATCTGGATCACCTACTTTGCTCCGGTGCCAAATTAACTCACACAATGAAAAAACACTTGCGTGGGAGAGAGAGAGGACTGAGGCAATAAAAAAAAACTTGTTTGGGAGAGTGAGAGGCTGGTGTTGTTTGTTTGATTGATTTGTTTATACATGTGGGTCTGTGTGCACAGCGGTGCCAACTCTCTCACATCGCGAGAGCGGTGCCAAAATCTTTTGATTTGACATCGATGCGTATTATGTGGCATACTTTTGCGAAATATGGCATCGGCCACATAGTGGAAGGCAACAAATGCCCAAGCTCTTCACGTACTCCTAGGTAAATGAGAGGAAAGAGAAAGAGAGAGAGAGTGAAAAATATCACTAGCCAGCCAACCCTATCGTATGAGCGAATGATATTGGTACCTCTTGATGACACGGCAATCTTATACAGCCAGCTGCTCTAATATGTTCTCTTCTTTTGCAGATAAAAAAGACCCGAAAGTGAAAAATGTGCTGCACTATAACAATCTCATCGAATGCCTTGATCTCCATCTTACAGAAATTGATTTGATCGACTATCGAGGCAGCACATCTGAGATTAAATTTGCCAGGTTCTTTGTTTTGGAGGCAAGTGTGCTCAAGGTAATGAGGTTTGGCGTTCTCTGGCTCAACAATGAATGGCGTGCTGATCACCACAAGCGTCTAAGCCTAAATGACAAAGTCTCCGCAGAAGCTGAATTTGTTTATGAAACATCAAGTGGACAGAGACTCGAAAACTTTTTGCCCATTAGTGACTTGTCAGGGCAGTGGATTTTAGTTTGTACGATAATGCTGCATCCACCTAAAGTAACGAAAGTTCTTACGTAAACTTCCTAGTAATTCCCTCTTCGTAGGTGCAGCATTACTCCTAACATTTGTAATATCAGTTTGAAACTTGTAATATTGCCGTGTCCTATTCTTGCGTTTTCAAAATCCTGCGAATCAAACAGGTCCTGAGTTGGTGATGATGTTGTGCCTGCCATCTTTCACCAATAGCCGTCGGATCTAGATCTGACGCATACAAACCAAACTTCTCCAGTTTTGCAAAAAGATGCCCGCACTTGTTCATTTACAAACAACTCCTTGTCTCTCACAATCAGCCTTATCTCCTCCCCACCACATCTAGAAGGCCATGGAAAAATCTGGCGCGATGGCCGCTGTCGGCGCCGTCCACCCCCCAATCTTGGTGTTCCGTGCAATGCACGGGCATCTACACACGGGAAATTATGTTGAACACGGCTAGTTGTAAGAAGGCTAGGGCTACAGCCATGATGATAGTGACTGTAGACGGTGAGGCTGACTATGGTATGCCGAACACGGCGCCTATACTCAGGTGTCGTCTCCGGCGTAGGGTCTTGTCACTTCACTGTGAGGAGCAACACGTAATAATTTGACCAACGGGTAGTACAGTGCTACTACATTGGTACTACTACTACTACTAGTACTAGCACAACCGTCTGGATTTAGTAGTACTACCACGTCCATCTGGATTTAGTATTTGACTAGCAATATCTAGTAATGCATGTCACAAAAAATGTACTACTCCCTCTGTAAATAAATACATGGTGTATTGTTTTATTCCTATCGGCGAGGTAACTTAATGTCTTTTTGCTACTTAATAGGATTACATGCAATGAACTAACCCCTGCATGTGATGTTTGGTAATCTCAAGTCATTGAAAGCATGCACGGGCACGGAGGGGGACGCAGCTTCATTGACCTACTGCACCTGTCTTCGGGTGTATGACACGTGGGTCCAACGGGTGGCTGGCCAACCTGTCATACAGCCAAAGGCAGGTGCAGTAGAGGGGCGAGGAGTAGATGGCCAACACGCACGTGAATTCAACGCAGTATGCACTTCTCATATAAAGGCTCCCGCCAGTCCAATCTACAAAATCCTACGCACCTACGCACCCAAGGGCAAGAGTGATCACTCCAATCGCAAGATCAGTTGACTAGAGGCTAGACCCATGGAGGCGATGAGCGCGAGCATCAGCCGGCTGTGCCAGATGGTCCACGACGCCGGCCTATGGCCCGGCACCGAGGAACGTCTCCAGGTAGTGCTTGAGGCCGCCAGGGCGAGGGGCCGCTTGGACGACAACTTCGTCTCCTTGTTCGACGAGGTCCTCGTCGGCTTCCTCGACAAGTTCACTGTCGTCAAGAAGCTCGTGGACGACCTTGGCGTACGCCTCCAGCCCACGCGCCCAGGCTCTGCAATGCCTGCCACCCTCAACGGCCTCTATGGTGACAACCTCTTCGACGCACTAGTGGCCCTGCGACTGCCCGCCGTCGCGCCGGAGAATGTCCACCTCGAGGTCGCGCTCACCGCGCAGCACCTGGTGCAGCAAGACACCATCAACATAATCACCCACGTCTATGCGCAAATCGTCCACAAGGACTACTACATGCAAGAGGGGGACGATAGGACGCTGGCCTTCTTGGACCGCATGGCAACCTTGGACAGCATTGTTCGGAAGCACGCTGAGCTTGCCGCCAACGCCGCTGCTCCTCACACGTCGGTTGGTGACCCGGTGCACTAGGGCGTGAGGATGTCGTTGATGGATCCGTATGTATCTTTATATTTCCGTCAAATCCATGTAGTAGTATATGGTACTACTAGTAATTATCTTACCTTTCACATCAACTTCATAATTTTCCTACGTACTCCATGCATGAACCGCGCCAGAACCAAACTTCTCATTACTCTAGGGAAAATCGTTATTTCTATCTATCGGTCGCCCCATGGAGCAGAACCAAATTTTACAAGTTACAAGTTCAAAAGGAAAAGCCTACCATGTTCGCGTCGCACCCCCACACGGTTTGTCCGGCACGCCGCTCAAGGGGGAATGCGTGCTGTGTTGCATTTTCACTTACAAGTGGGACCGCAGTTGAGCAAACCGACTATCGGCAAACCCCCACCCCGCCCACCGCGCGATGGCTGAGAAAACAGGAGGGAGAAGAGATGGCTGTAGCTAGCACGGACTCCAAGAAAATTGGTGTCGGATGGGACTCGTGTGGGTGGCGTGTGCCGTACTGCTAGACATGAATGCTAGTTATGGCCCATGCCACCCCACTATATCGAGGTGCTGGTTACTCCACTATATCGAGTACGTAGAACAAATTTCCTGGAGTCCGTGCTCAGCCCTCCTCTATCTCTCTTCTCAGCCAGCCAGCAGACGCGCGGAGCCCATCATCTGTTTGCTCATATGCGGTCCCACATGTCAGTGAAAACGCAAGAGGACCCACTGAACCTGCACATCTTTCACCTGGACGTGCTGGTGATGAAAAATAAATCCAATAAAGATCTTCGGTGGCTGCTTTTGGAGTTACTCAAGAGTAGTAAGATTCTATTTACAGTTTAACCCAAGATGCACATCACGTGGCTTCACCTACCACTCTATTTTCTTGCATGACACGACATGGATGCTGGATGTCCCACGTGTCGGCAAAAGGAGGAAGAACTCGACCAAATCTTTGGTTGTGCTCTCGGATTAGACTAGTTGTGCTAACTTAAAATTTTATTGTGTAGAATGGATGCAAGTTTTGGTATTGGGAAGAAGAGCACAACGATATATTGATAGAGCGCAATTTAGTAGATGTTCTAGCACTTTTAGCTAGCATAGAGGCTAGAGATGAGACTAGTGCACTTGTTGATAGAATAGAGGCTAGACACGTCTACTTCTTTACACTCGAAGAAGAAAGAGGCACGCAAGATCGAGCCTCCGCAGATCAACAATGAATGCATCAAGAAGGCACTAATCCAACTTACAGGAGCAGTTATGGAAGTTGGATATCTTCTAAAATGTATTCTTGTGGTTCTTGTTTTCTTTGGTCTTGCTTTTCTAGTCAAAATTTTGGTGATGTATTTCCATGTACCAAAAAATCAATGATGAAAAAAAAGATATGTGTTTGCAAAGAAAAATGTACGCGACCGGGATGCGGTCGCGCGTTCGGCGCACGACCACCGCATCCGAGAAATGGCCCGGACACGACCCCATTGCCCTACCCAAACGGACGGAATCCAGGCAAAACGGAGGTCCGTTTGGGGTCGTGTGTTGGAGTTGGCCTTACAAGTGGGACCGCAGTTGAGGAAACCGACTATCGGCAAACCCCCACCTCGCCCGCCGCATGATGGCTGAGTTAGAGAAATGACTAGGTTGAAGAGATTGCTGTAGCACGGACTCCAAGAAATGTGGTGTCAGATGGAAGTCGTGCTGGTGGCATGTGCCGTACTCCTGGACGTGAATGCTTGTTCTGGCCCATGCCACCCTACTACTCCTAGTACTACTTATAGTAGTAGTATCGAGGATTCGAGGTGCTGGTTACGTACAGCGAACACATTAACATATGGCCCACCTCACACTGTGGCCAAATTTCCCGGAGTCTGTGCTAGGTTAAAAAGTGTTCTTTGTGAGGATGGGTGGCTGGTCTCAAGTTTAAAACTTGTTGTATTACGTACGTAGACGTAGAGATAGTGCAGCATGTGAAGCTAGTACAAATAGTGTACTATTGTTGATTGGCCTCATCCGATAACCTGTTGCAATGCACGTACAATTATGTATTGGGAAAATATTTTTTTGCCTCGTCGCAGCACCCACTCAGAGAAGCGACTCGATAGCCATTCATAAATTTAGTAAGTTTATCATAGGCATATGATTTTATTACATACAACAGGTCATCAACCCACAACAACAACGAGGATACATTATAAATACTAAAGTTTTCATCACACAACAAATAACAAGCAATGAAATGAACTTCAACTCAACCAATCCTCGGCGTTGGAAACGCTTGCTTTGAACCACAAGTGATTCTCTGGGAAGGGCCAGCTATTGTAAATCTCGAGGCCAACGCAGGACTGATCATCCAGGCTGAAGCGGCCTACTATATCATGACCAGGGTAGGTAACCACCGAAATGTCCGACGTATAGATACAGTTGCTTCTCATAAATGGTAGTAACGTTGTGTCAACAGCAGCTGGATCGGCTTTCACCATCATTGGATAGTTTTGTCCAAGGAAGAGCGAGTTTTCTCCAAGACTATCAATACTGTACCAGGGAGAAGGTGTTGGCGCTAGCACAGTAGTATCTATCCCGAATACCATGCAACGGGTGTTGGAATAGGTCCGGAGAGTGCAACCATGGGAGACAACACCTGCTTCCTTAGTAGTAACATCAGCAGTGGGCTGTATACAGACAAGAAGGGGTGATCCATCAGAAGTTGCCAGGCGCCACTGAGTATATGGGCCCTCCTCGTCCTCATGCTCGTGATCATCACCATCGTCATCTCCCCCTTGGTTATAAAAATTTTCAAGTATAGGTGGTGGAATGTTCACAGGACCTTGGAAACACAAGAAGGTTAATTAGTAGAGAAGCGAAACTTGCTAACTCGCATGCATGTGGATGAAACAATTATAATTATGGTGGAAGACAAACGTACCGAAACTACGAGGATCCCATGCAAAAACAGTGCCACGAGTGGTGGCAGCAAACACAAGATCCTCGTATTCAATTGCATCACAGTACACATCCGTGTATAGAAACTGATTTTTGAGCAATATCCATCCAGTCGAACCACGAAGGACGGCAACAAGCTTGTCGAAGATAGCAACAACTTGATATTTCTTGTAATTCCAAGAGCGGTTGGGAACTCAACAAATTGCTATCTTTAGTAGACGACAGCCACCATGATCGTATTTGAACGTACGTAGATCATCTGTGTGCTCAACCTCAGGGCACTCGGAGATTTTTGGAAGTGGAATCCGCTGACGAGTGTACATATTCACAAGTTCCCACTCGCAATTGAACCCAATATAAACAACCCAATCTCCATTTGCGCCAGCCCAGGACTTACCCTTAAGCGATGGCATCTTGACATCACACGTATCATTATCAAGCGGCATCAACTTGCACAAGGCGAGGCCTCCGTCGTCCGCGCCCATGCGAACAGGCTTATAGCGAAGAAGATAAGGGAGATCAAACCACTCCTAGACCCTTGGGTTCCTTGTAATGATGTTATTAGTTGAGTCGAGAATGGGCTTGAACGAACCTGCCATGCTAGCCGAGGTGATGACGTCGCACCGATCAATGAGTTCCCCCACCACGTCATCTTTCAGATCGGGGCAAGAATAACGGGGTCATTTCCGGCTTGTTCCCTCCATGGAGAAGACGATCGAACAATGGCAGAAGGAAGGGTGAAGGCAAATGGAGGAGGGAGGAAGAGCATGCGACAACAGTTCCAAATCGTGAGGGAAAGGCGAAGAGTCGGTGTACGGTTGCCAGTTTGCCACGGTACATGAAGAGGCGCCCCGGCCTACACGTCCTTTCGGAAATTGTACAAAAGGACTCGCCGTCATCTCACTGACATGTTGGAACGGGACCACATGTCAACGAAACATGGTGTGTAATTTCTCGTGTAAAATGCGATCTGGCCGCGTTGGCCCGAGGTGCTGCATTAGTTATCGACCTTTATTTTTTTAATGGCGTGCCGTTCAGTTTTGAAGCACGACTAACTGGTACTGTTTGCAGAGAAAATATAAACTATTCTACCACTACTCCATCTCTAGTACTAGTAGTATAAAAAAGATATATAGGCTAGAGCTTCAGAGCTTTCTTGCTAAGGGCTGCCCACTTGCTTCTCACACTATCACCCTCTCTCCAGATCTAAAAAGACGTCCTCTCTCTCCCTCCTCACCGGTGGTCACAGATCCGCTGGGGAAGAAAAGGACGTGCAGCGTTGACGCACTCGTCGTCGGCGAGCGAGGTCACACACTGACGACAAGGCCGTCCTCTCAGACCTAGCACCCGCGCGGGATGGCCTTCATCCCCAAGCTCGCTGCCGTAGTGCGTGCGGAGGACGACGACCACGAGCGAAGCCACTTCCCGCTGACCCTCAGGTATGCTACCTCTTTTCGAACCATACCCTTGTTCTATTGCCCCATCTGCCACGAGCGTAGAATTTTGTTTGGGCAAAAACAAATTAATTTGGCAGCACTTAGATCTTGCCCAGGCTCTAAACTTGAGCTGGCTCCGCCACTATCGCTGCATGTGGATCTTTTTCCACTCCACCATCTTCCCAATTTCCTGTCCTCTGCTCTGCTGGTCATGCAGACGAAAACCTTAATTTGCACTATTAAAGGAAACCCTACTTCATGCAGACTAATCCATGTCTGGGTTGAATAAGGAAAGGAAGGGAGACTGTACTGTCCAAGAGAGTAGGCATCGAACCCGCATCTAGGTTAAAAAGGGGAAAATCAGTAGCTAAGGAATGAGTCTCGTGTCTCTTGGTTGAAGAAGGGTAGAAAGGCATGACAACGCAATAGAGAATTACCAGGTCGATCGGTTTGTTGTCCTCACATAGGAAAAAGGTGGCTAAAGAGAACAAAAATGGGACGTAATCCACATATGCTGCCTGGATATTTGTTGCTCTGGGCAACCATACCTCCCTCACCACTCTATGCGTCCGTGGAGGTACATCGTACTGGTGCGCCCACTGTCCGAATGGGTCTCCCATGCTCTTATTGCCATTTTTTCTGTTAGTATAACGCCAGCGGTAAAGTCAACCAATGCTACTGCTAAAGTGATGCGACATTTAACTAATGCCGCATTCAGCCTAATGCCACCAATAAATTTAAGAAATGCCATTTAATGTATCTGGATTATTTCAGGGTTAGCTGTTGATTGTGGATGTATTAAAGATTATTCAGCTAAGGTATTCTAATGTTGTTGCACAGCCAGTATACCAACGATGAAACTTGTTATTACCTTCAGATTTTTGCACTGTTAATGCTTATAGATTACATACCTCACTTTCATGAGATAAGTCAATTTTTTTGTACAGTGTCACCAAAATGCCAAGGCGCTGATGTCATTTTATTTTGGTTAAACTGCACAAAAATTTATGAAAACAAGAGGAAAGGTCAAGAGTGGGCACCTCCTCCTTTGGCTATTGTATTGATTCGTTCGATCAAGTTTTTATGTTTGATCAATTATCAAGATTGGGATAGCAATTTTTCATGTCCACTCGAGTTCGAAATGATATTTACCTTGAAGGTACATGGTTTGCAATTTTTTAATACTGTCATTAGTTAATAATGCTAGTTACCTTCAGACTTTTGTATTTGGTTTAATGCTCTTGCACAGCTAGTATACCAATGCTGAAACTTCTTACCTTTACATTTTGTATCGTTAATTCTTATAGAAATCTTCCAGTGCTAGAGCTTATGGAAATCTGTTCAGTAAAACCATTGTACTGTACCCTGTAATAAAATAACTACTCTACTGTTGCACTAGCCACTGGATTAGTGTATATTTGTACTATTCGAATGGTGTTGCATTAGCGTATGGACATATATAAAGTGTGGCAAGCTTTCCCAGATATGTGCTCAAGAAAACTACTACCTGTTTTTCTAAATACTGAACGTTTGGGTACTTTAAATTGAACTGCGAAAACATCTTATATTAAGGAACAGAGGGTGTAGAGTTCACTCAAATTATCCCGGTAAAGCTAGTCACACCTTTGTTAAAATTAATGTTCATTATGTTATCGGAGGAGGTCTGTATGTTTGTCTCTAATGCCTGTCGACTACATACCTGACATCATGATGTAATGTTAAGTCATTTCCTTTTGTACAGTGTCACTGAATTGTCAAGGCGGTGATGGCATTTTATTTTAGTTGAACTGCACAAAATATGCTTAAAAGAAGAGGAAATGTCAGGAATCGATCATTCTTTCAGAAAGAACTATATATGCCTTTCTGACATCAGCCGTTGTTGCCTTATTTATTCCTTCAAACAGGTGGTTAGAAACAGTCTTGCTACCTTTTCCCATTAAGAAATTGGAATGCTTATATTTGTGAGTCTATGCTTCAACTAGTGCCACTTTTATAGTAATCACACTTTCAATATCTATGCAAACAGGGATGCTCGATTTTAGTGGAACTGCACAAAAAGTCCAACTGGTTCAACATTAGGAGCATGTTTTCTTCCAAACCTTTATATCCAATTGGTGGCACTATGAGCTGTTCATTACGAAGGTACATGGTTTGCTACTATCTTGCTATACTTTTTGTACTGTCATTAGATAGTAATACTAGTGGTTTGCATGTGAATTTATTGGCAGGGTGGACCTACATTGGAGGTGCAGGACAGGATTCAATGATTGGATGCTCAATTTCGGTTGTATCGATTTCACCTCTTCCACCACTGTGAACATGGATATCCTTGGTCTGATGAAGTATAGGCGCTATATTTATTCTCTGAACCAGCAAATCAATTCAGTATGAAATTGTCCAGGGCAAAACATGACTGTATCAAATTGTCCAGTGCAAAACATGACAGATGCTAAGCGGAAGAGACATGTTTAAACCGAAAATACAAGGTGGGGTATATGTTTACTAGCTGCTTGATATTTGTGCAGACAAAGATGTCTGCCCGTTGCTATTTGGCAAACACACAAAGTGACCGCAATTTTGGTTGAACTGCACAAGAGAATAGTATAGTCACTGCATGCAGTGCCATTTGAAAATAGACACAGAAAG
The DNA here is from genome assembly GCF_018294505.1 of Triticum aestivum. Taxonomy (NCBI): domain Eukaryota; kingdom Viridiplantae; phylum Streptophyta; class Magnoliopsida; order Poales; family Poaceae; genus Triticum; species Triticum aestivum. The sequence goes on from NC_057811.1 coordinate 396,486,121, forward strand.
ATTGGATAGTCACTTCATGGACTGCAGAAAAGTAGTACTGTACTATTTATTGGCCAACACTAGGTGCTTTATTGCTTTGGTGTTATTATACAATGGGCATCATTTTGCCTAAGTTAAAGTTTGTATTCCGAAAATAGTCTCGCCGTGTGATCGAGAGAAGACCAGTCAAGAATTGGGGCTTCACAATTACTAGCCAATATTTATCTCATGCCTTTCCTCGTTCATTGTTCGATATTCTGGTGTCCTAGACGTAGAGGAACCACAACAATCCATCCCGAATTTGGTGGTTAAACTCTAATCATATTGCAGCGGATGTTCCTCCATCATGTGTGGTTCATTCTCATGGTTCCAGCTGTTGGTGAAACCACTTACGTTTGCAAGAGGAATTGTAGACTTCACAAACAAATTTGTCTTTCAGTCTGTACTGAATGTTGGCCAAGAGAGGCATCCATGTTAGTAGGAAGAACAGATGTTTTTTCTAGATCTTTGCTTTTGGAGCTACATATTTATATATGATCTGTGAATCATTGAGATGCAGTAACATGTTGATCTTATGTACGGGAATCGTACTAGTTGGTTTTGAATTTGGGCTACTAATGTGAACATATTACAATGCCAGGCCTGTGAGTCTCGTGTGAACATTTTGAACAGATCAGCTCTTACTGCTATGCACAGCATGATCCTTATTTCTGTGTTCTCAGTGTTTACAAGTTACTAACAGTTCCTTATTTCTGTTCGCTCAGTGTTTACAAGTTACTGATCGATCACTAGCTAGCCTACTAATGCGCTCCTGGCAGTTTTAGTTCCGACGCAAGATCCGAAGTGGTAGTTTTTTGAATAAAAATGCCTACCTCTGAAGAAACTGACAAGCTGCTCTGAAGAAAATGCCATGCGAATCTGAAGAAACTGCCAGCAAAAACGTTCGCAAATGCCTTATCTCCCAGCGAACGTTCATCAGCTAATGCGATCGTACACGTGCACCATCCGACCTACTCGATCCTACACGTACACTATCCGACCTACTCGATCCTACACGGATAAATAGCGGATCACGCACGTACTACCTCCTTTCCAGTTTGCAGGGCTCAATTCAAAAAACGACCTACTCGATCCTACACAAATAAATAGCGGATCACGCACGTACTACCTCCTTTCCGGTTTGCAGGGCTTAATTCAAAAATCTAACCAACCAAGGTAGATGATGAGTGGTGGAATCATTTTTGACAAGGAGGGAGTACCTCATCTGGATGATTCGAGTGCACTCGTTTGACCGTCATGCCGGCGTGCGACCCAACATGGACGGGACGCACCACTGAAGAGATGGGAAGGCACAATCATAATTTCAGTTTTTCTAGTTTTCCACGGCAAGCTGGCGCGCTAAGCCATGCCTGCTTATGCATTGAATTCAGATGACCGCGATGACCATCACGTTTCCCGCGACACGCTAGTTCACCTACCTTCCGCATATAATTACTGTTTCCCGGGCTTCTCCGGTGGCACCATCACCCAACTCGCCCTATCCTCATAAGCTCCCACCGGCCCGACGTCGCTCGCCACTTATCCTCGCTCTCGCCACGTCCGCCATGCCCCCGCCCGTCCGCGATAGGCGACACCGGAGGCGGTCACCGCCGGAACTAGTGTTCGGTTTTTCACCGGAAGGCAGACGGAGGGAGGAGGCATTCTATTGGTCTTTAGATGGCAATGCGGAGATCGAGGAGTTGTTGGAGCTCGACCGCCTGGCGGAGGAGCAGGATTTGTTGGAGCGCGACCGCTTGGCGGAGGAGCAGCGTATCGCCGATTTGCGCCGCCAGCGGGACATGGAGCAGCAGCGCACCGACGCTCTGAGTCGCGAGCAGAGCGCCAGCAACTGGGCCAACTACGTGGAGGCCGGCGCCCGGCAAATAGCCCTGGAGGCTGTCCGGCACGCACACGTTTGCCACGCCAATTTTTACTACCAGCTTGTCAAGTGGGTTTCCCGCTTAGAAGCCGAAGCTTCGGTGGACCACGCCGGCATGGAAAGGGCCAACGCGCACGAGCAACATGCCCTATCGCACCTCTGGCAAGTCCGAGGTAAGGCGGAGGACGCCGGTGCCGGCGTTTAGCGTGTACCGCAGATGGCGGTCGGCATCGTCTAGTTAGTACTTGTACGCTACTAGAGTATTAGTGGGAGTAGATAGTTAACTTGGCTATGATGGTTGTCAACGTGGAAGTTCAGTACTCTATATGTGGATCAGACCTGTTACTTTGCTCTAAATGTTGAACTTTCCGTTTGAACGTATGGAATGGGCTGTTTGTCCTCCACGGGTTTAGAGGCTGACTTGTGGGCCTACCAAGTTGACGCGTACACAATCAGGAGATGATTGTGCGTGGAGAGGATGACAGCAGGGATCCGCCAAGGTCATGTCAATACGCAAGCAAGTGCCTCCTTATTTCAAGCCAATAAAAAATGGCTCCTCCTAATGGATTTCTGACATCTGGGTCCCATGCCATTGTCAACGTAGTCAATAAACGAGAGAACTGCACAACGAGCGGCTGACACCAGGGACCCAGCAGCTCGCCCAGTTATTTTTGTTTTGGGTTAATTTGATAAATGCCACTCCAAATCTGGTGTTTCCGAGAAATGCCACTGCAATTTCCAAACTTTGAAAAATGCCATTTCATGCCATTTCCAGTGGCATTTTTCAAAGTCTGGAGTGGCGTTTTTCAAAGTTTGCAAATTGTAGTGGCGTTTTCCAAAGTTTGCAAAAATTGCAGTGGCATTTTTCAAAGTTTGAAAAATGCAGTGGCATTTTTATGAATCGCCATAATTGGAGTGGCATTTATCTAATTTTTTTTTGAGACGGAAGCAGGGTGTCAACTGGGCTGTGCGGGGCATTCTGGCATGTCTAGACAGCCTTCTCTTTTATGTTTACCACAGACCAGCCCAGTAGTTTTTTCTTTCTTTCTGAAAATGGCTAGCCCAGTTTTTTTTGTGATTTGCCAAGTAAGTCGCTTTGTCAGGCCTGTTGGGCTGCAAATCTTTTAAGACAACGAGAGCTTCATTCGGCTGGACGAGAAAATGGCCTATCAGTAATGAGAAATGGGTTGTACATTTTTAAAACACATCAAACCGACAATTAGTTTCAAATTTATTTTTTTCATTTCGAGATTTTAAATTGCATTAATTTTTATGCGTGGACAATTTGTTGGATTTTATATTGATATACATTTATTTTTAAAATCAGTTTGAATGTGACTCAAAATTTTGGGATTAAAAACAGTTCATCCAAACCCCCCAGCAACGCTCACTGTTCATCCAGAGGCAACGCCACGGGGTCCTATTCATCCACCCCCACCGGAAACTGTTCATCCAAACCCCCCCAGCAACACTCACTGTTCATCCAGAGGCAGCATCGATCGGCTTCAGTTAGCAGCAATAGCGAAGGAATCGCTCGATCGGGTTCAGTTAACAGCCATCGATCGATCGCTCGGGTTCAGTAACGCGTAGCCTGCAGTGCAATCGCTCGGGTTCAGTTAGAGCCCAACGCCTCGCTCGGGTTCAGTTAGAGCCCAACGCCTCGCACCCATGCGCGTGCGTGTACGAGAGAAACGCGCATCGCTCGGCCCCGACCACCCACCCTAACCGGGAACACCCCGATATTTTCCTCGCCCTCGCTTCTACCACGGTTTTTTCCGTCATGGACGGCCCAAAGAATGTCATGCAGCTGCGTCTCCGGCCCGTCCAGGACGAAAAGCCCATTTTCTGTCATGATTTTTTGTCATAGAAGTAGGACCTCACCACATCTATGATGATACCATGTTTTGTCACAATTATCGTCATAGAAGTGTCATAAGTATGACAGAAAAAAAATTCGTTCGGCCCAAAATGTCATGGATGTGTCTTTTTTTGTAGTGTCTAGTCATGAAGATAGTAAGCTTGATAGTGTTTTCAAATGTCTGAAGGATAAAAAATTGAAAACACTAAGTAGAATAGTAGTAGGATGATGAATTCTAGCGTAGCTAGTAGAAATGATAAGATGCCTGAAGGGCCTCCTAACATTAATAGTTTGATTGAATACCCCAGGTTAGGTGGTAAACATGATGATAGAAAAAATCCTGCTAACATGCCTGAAGGGCTCCCTAGTCAGGAAGATTTGATAGTATTTAGTGACCTCCCTGTCACACCTACGGGGGTTGGGTGTGTGATCCCCCCCCCCCCCACACAGCTGAACCAAAGTGTGCTGTGGGAGAAAATTTCCAAATATGGGCAGGGCAAGCACACTAGGAAAACCCTTTTCCAATGAATGCCCTCTTTTGGAATATCAGGGGGATTACAAACCCTGGAAAGAAAACATGTATCATTGAAACCTTAGCCAAAAACAAACCCATTATTGTGGCTTTTCAAGAAACTAAGAAAACAACTTCCTTGAAATCCATTAGTGGTAGTATCAATTATGTCTGGCACCACCTGCCTGCTGTGGGCACCTCAGGGGGTATATTGGTAGGGGTAGACTCTGATATCTTTGATATCAACAGTTGGAACTCCCTCAGGTACTCTGTTTCCTGCAATTTATCACACAAGAACAGTGGGAAATCATTTAGATTTATTGCAGTCTATGGGTCTCCTTATGAGGATGGTAAAGATGATTTCATATCTGAGCTTCACAGCTTATTTATTGATGGCCATCAACCCACATTAATTGGAGGAGACTATAATTTGGTTAGATATCAGCAGGATAAGAATACTGGCAAAATTAATCACAAATGGAGTGATAAATTTAATGCCTGGATAGAAATATGAAGCCTCTTAGAAATCAAAATGTCTGGCAGGCAGTTCACCTGGCTAACAACCAGGAGAACCTATTTATGACTACCATAGATAGAATTTTTTGCACTACCGAATTAGATGCCCTCTTTCCTTTATGTAGCTCCCAGGCCCTCCCTAGAACTGGCAGTGATCATACTCCATTCTTATGGGATTCTGGCATTGGTAGCACCCCAAAAAGTTCTAGCTATAAGTTTGAAAAATGGTGGATGCTGAGAGCAGAGTTTAAAGAGCTAGCAAGGAAAAATTGGTCTGCTCCCACTTCAAGCACCACCCCTATAGACATATGGCAAGAAAAAGTTAGGAGGTTTAGGAAATTTAGCAAAGGGTGGAGTAGAAATGTTGATTCTGAGATCAAGAAACTCAAAATCAAACTGATAGAGGAGTATGATACTCTGGATATTAAATCAGAGACTGCCCCTCTCTCTGAATCTGAAAGAATTAAGATGAAAACCCTACTCTCTGAATTACACAATCTGTGGATTGTGGAAGAAGTGAAAGCTAGACAGAGAGCTAGGGATAGAGATATCCTAGAAGGTGATAGAAACACAAAATACTTCCAAGCTGTAGCTAATCAAAGAAGGAGGAAAACCATGATTAATGCTTTGGAGGGACCTAATGGTACCACCAATGATATCAAAGAGATGTTGGAGATTGCCACCAACTATTACAAAGATCTCTTAAAGAAAAGAGTAGGGAAGGTTTTAGCATTAGTAATGACTTCTTCTCCTTGGAACACAAGGTGAAGGACTTAGATAACCAAGCACTCCAAAAACCTTTCTCTGAAGAAGAGGTGAAGATGGAGCCCTGGTCCAGATGGACTCTCTTTCCTCTTCCTCCAGAACTTCTGGGAGATCATTAAGAATGATATAATGGCTATGTTTGGGGATTTTTATAAGGGGAAGCTAGACATATATAGGCTAAATTTTGCAATTCTAACTCTTATCCCTAAAGAGAAAGAGGCAATTAGCATGAAAAAATTCAGACCTATCAGTCTTATAAACTGTATCTTCAAAGTTTTCACTAAAGTCCTCACCAATAGATTAGCTCTGTTGATGAATACTCTCACCTCTAGTAACCAAACTGCCTTTATCAAAGGCAGGTATGTTCTTGAGAGTGTGGTCACTGCCCATGAGGTACTACACTCTACTTACAAATCAGGTAATCCAGGTCTGGTCCTGAAATTAGACTATGAAAAAGCTTTTGACAAAGTGAACCTAGATTTCCTTTTAGAAATCCTAGAAAAAAGGAATTTTGGCCCTTTATGGATCTCCTGGATTAAGCAGGTTACCCGCATGGGATCAGTGGGGGGTGAAAATTAATGGCATAAAGGGACATTCCTTTATTACAGGGAAAGGCCTAAGGCAAGGGGACCCACTGTCCTCACTCCTTTTTAATTTAGTGGTAGATGTGCTTAGCCGAATGCTTTTTAAAGCAGCTTCTCATGATATGATTAGTGGCTTGTGTTCTGACCTTATCCCTAATGGGATCATCTGCTTGCAATATGCAGATGACACCATCCTTTTCATGGACAGAGATGAACACAAAGCATCTAACTTGAAGATGGTCTTAACCTGCTTTGAAAAAGTTTCTGACATGAAAATTAACTATTCTAAGAGTGAGATAATACCCATAGATATATCTCCTGAAGAGACTAGTATCTTTGCTGATATCATAGGCTGCAAAGTTGGGGGATTCCCCATAAAATATCTTGGTATTCCTTTACATTATGATAAGCTTAGGAGAGAGGACTTACAACCTCTGATAGACAAGATTCTCAAGAGAATAGCTGGATGGAGAGGCAAACTCCTATCCTATTCTGCCAGGTTCATTCTAATCAAAACTTGCCTAGCTAGTATACCCATTTATCTCCTCTCTTTCTTTAAATTACCCAAATGGGCACTGGGCATGATCAATAGCCAGATGGCCAACTGCCTGTGGAATGATTTTGAAGGAAATAGGAAAATTCACCTTGCTAACTAGCATCTAGTTTGCATGAGTAAACAACATGGAGGCCTAGGGGTACCCAATATCAAAGATGTAAACCTCTGCCTACTGGGGAGCTGGGTGAAGAGATGCATTAATGATGAAGGGAAACTCTGGAAGGATCTTATAGATAGAAAGTACTTGAATGACTCTCCAAATATCTTTGCTTGCAACCCACAAAACCCCTCTAGAGTTTGGCAGGGTGTGATGTGGGCTGCTAAAGCATTAAAATTTGGATATATATGGGTTGTGGGGGATGGGAAGAAGATAAGATTCCGGGAGAATATATGGTTTGGAACCTCCCCTCTATCAGTCCAATTCTGGCCACTTTAGTCCATCTATCATCACCCTAGCTGAGGTGTGGGACAACAATGAGATTAAATTGACCTTTAGAAGGGTTTTCACTACACACATGATGGAGCAATGGTGCTGCCTTGAGCAGATAATTGAAAACACTCAATTTCAGGGATGTGGTGACTCTCTAGTTTGGCAATATGAAGCCAAGGGTGAATACACTACTGTCTCTCTATATAGCATCATTAATTTTAGGGGGGTACAACCAGTTTATATTCCTGCAGTTTGGTCCATTATAGTACCACCTAGAGTGCAGGTCTTCCTCTGGCTGCTTTCTCACAATAAGCTCATGACTAAAAATAACTTAGCTAAAAGAGGCATTGAGAAACCCCCTGCCTGTGTCTTCTGTACTGATAATGAAACCATCGATCATCTTTTCTTTGGATGTGTGGTAGCCAAACAAATCTGGAGACAGGTCTCTGACTTATTTTCCGTTGACATGGGTTCAGATTACTTCTCTATTGCCAGGTTCTAGCTTGCCAATAAAAAACATACAGTGTTAAATTCAGTATGTGCATGTATTCTTTGGACTGTGTGGAAGAAAAGAAATGCTCATGTCTTTAGTAACGCTGTGTGGATTGACTTGAAACAGATTTGGAGGAAAGTGTTGGGAACGATGAGGAGATGTGTGATCTTACTCAAAGAGAAAGTGGTGCCTCAATGGGAGAAGATAACTCACCAAATTTCCTTAATCTTGGAATCCCCTTTCGAAATTCTGGTGGGGTGATTTCACTGGAAATGATCTCTGCAGGAGAAGTCGACCAATCCCTCCTCTCCAAACCTGGATGACTACAACGC
>NC_057811.1:396494436-396509319 GCF_018294505.1 Triticum aestivum
GGGGTTCACACCCCCTTTTATCTAAAAGTCTCCTCGTACAAGATTGTAATCATATCATTAATCAATAAAGCCTTTTTCTAGCATATATTCCTTACCTATTGGATAACTTCAGCAGCCTCAATTCTTAGAGAGTTGGTTCTGCGCATCTTAACACCTAAAGGCAAAATGTATGAACGAATTGTACATCTTTTGAGTGTGGGGAAGCAATGAGTTCCCATGTTGTATTGTTCGAGTGCCTACATCATCAACGTTTTGCAGGTTTCTTTAAGAAAAATGATTGATCGGTACAGGTAGACCTAGCACTATTTTTGGACACCTGCACGTTGCCCACGAGTGTCCCACGACGCAACCACCATTTTATTTTAAAAGTAGAAATACCAGTTCCTTTTCTCAGTAGATAGAGTCCAGTAGATCGATTTTCATATGCCCACAGAGCAACCAGTGCGTGGGACGGTAGAGAACAGAGCCGAGGGTCACTTGTCACAAATGCCTTTGTGTCTGCCTGCGGTCCACAGAATGATGTGGTGGACTCTGGATCTGGAGTTTGGGGGAGCCGAAGCAGAGCAACTTCTGATTCTATTCTACTACCAAACCAACCATCGCAAGGGATTTGGTGGCAGAGGAATCTTTCTTTTCTTTGTAGTATATGATGAAGCTGAGGTTCACTTCACTGGCCTAATGTCCCGGACAAACATTCCAAAGAGAAAACAGGAGAAGAGAAGCCATGGGGGGAAGAGGTGGCGATCCCCAAACAGGGCCGCTGCTGGAGAAGCTCCCGGAGCCCTCTTGCAGTTCATCCGAGCCCGAGGAGCATCCGGTCAAACGAACTGGTAAGCCCTCCTGTCCCATCGCCTGATCTATCAGGAGGTTACATATCTTGATTTCATCAATTCGTTGGATGTCTGGAACTTCTGGCCGATGAACTTCGTTGTGTTCACGCCTTCATGTTATCTGGAAATTCAATGCATGTGAAATCGTACACGGCAAACCATCTGCCATGGCATATGTGACCTCCGTAGAGGGCATTCATGTCCGCCACATACCCAGATCTTGTTCAAGTTTCAGAGAGGAACTAGCTCGCTCGCCAGAGAAGAGATTGGCCAAACCGCCAGCAGACGGGCCACCACTCACCACCACTCAATAGGACTGTTGTAATATCGCACTCACTTGACAGCGCCATTGCACTCTGGACCCGGACTGACGCGAGAGGAACAGCCACAATTCCCCAACATCCAATTGCTTGCTTGCCCGTGTGTCCGTAATTACTTACCGCCGGAAATTTTGATTGATTCGTCGAGTTTTGGATGGACAGGCACGGTATGGACGGCGTCCGCGCACATCATCACGGCGGTGGTCGGCTCCGGCGTGCTGTCGCTGGCGTGGAGCGTGGCTCAGCTCGGCTGGGTCGGGGGGGCGGCGGCCATAGTGTTCTTCGCGGGGGTCACCGTGGTGCAGTCCTCCCTGCTCGCCGAATGCTACGTTTCAAGAGGAGATCCGGAGCGTGGCGGCCTTATCAGGAACAAGTCCTACATGAACGCCGTGAGGTTTTACCTAGGTGATGTGATGATAACCATAAACTGCTTACTGCCCCTCCGTCCGAGTTTATTAGTCCCATCGTATTTTATCTTAAATTTTGATTGTAAATTTAACAAATAAAATATAAGTTCTATACTTCTTTTGAATACAAGTCCAATGATATAAATTTTGGGGGTTTGCGACTTATATTTTGATAGTTAAATTTATGGTTAAAGTTTGACTGTAATACAAGGGGGGCTTATAAACATGAGACAAAAGAAGTATATCAGACAAAAGAAGTATATCAGTCGAAGCTGTGAATTGCGATTAGTGGGCATCGACTGTCTATAAATGTTGTTAGTTTCCGGGGCAAAATTAAAGATAGTGCATAATATTAATGAACACTATAGATTATGCGTACATAGCGACTGAGTTTTGATATGCATAATATTACATCGGCGCAGGTGAGAGGAGACAGATGTTGAGCGGATTTTTCCTTAGCATCAGCCTGTTTGGGAGCGGCGTGGTGTATACTCTCACCACAGCCACTAGTATGAGGTAAAGCATATCAAAACATAGTACTTGTCATATATATGATCTTAGTCTTGTGTGGCAACCTCGAGTTTATTGGTTGTAATATAGCATCATGAGTCCGAAATAATGATGCCTCCCAAACAAGGACGAAAAGGTAAACTAGTGTCAGGGGCTTAGTGATAGCCTTTTTCATGCGTCTATGACATGCTAAGAAATAATGATGCCTCCCAAACAAGGCCGAAAAGGTAAACTAGTGTCAAGACTTAGTGATGGCCTTTTTCATGCGTTTGTGACATGCTAAGGAATAATGATGCCTCCCAAACAAGGCTGAAAAAGTAAACTAGTGTCAAGGCTTAGTGATGGCCTTTTTCATGCGTCTATGACATATGCTAAAAAATACTGATGTCAAACAACGCCGAAAAGATAAACTAGTTTCAAGGGCTTAGTGATGGCCTTTTTCATGCCTCTAGAGGTCGTCCAGCAGTGGCTAGTGTAATATAACCAACAATGTAGTGGGTGGATGAGTGCTTAACCAAAATAAGTTTTAAAACAAAGTCGTTTCATAAGATAAAATGTGTATGCAATTTAATCTAGACTTACACTATGCCACTCATTACTTGTTTCAGTACCAGAAAAATATTGTTTTTTCATTGGCACACTCTGTGGCATACCTGGTCATGCGGTGTTCCAGTCAACTTTCAAAATGTTCGGATTTTTCAGACCAAAATTAATGGTCATACCGCTTCCCAACAACCTTTTGACCTCGTGGAAATTAAAATAATTGTATATTTGTAGAACTTATTTTTATTTCCGCAGGTACTCTTTTTATGTTTTAGAAAGTAATTAGTTCACATAATTAACCACACAATAATTTAAATAAATAAATTATGTTTTATTTACTATAGAGTTATAATGTATACCGCTAAAATATTTTTTTACTTCTAATTTATATTGTATGTTATGGCAACATTCTTATTGAATCAAACTATTGTGGCAACATTTCCTTGTGTATGCATGTGCAAGTGTATATTTTACTATAAATATCATGGTATAAATCTCCAAAGCATACTATCCAATAAATATTGTAGTAGTGATTTATAGTGTATTATTAGACAAGTATGTTTATAGAAACTTTAGAGTATAATTTAAAGTTGGATTCAACAATTAGTTGTACTTAGCACTTGGTATTGAAATAGCACCGCTTATAGTAATCACTGATAGACATGAAACTCGCAGTAGTTGTACATTTGCCTACATACAACTTGATTATTTGATTTGCTCTTCCGAAATGCGCTTTGTTTTATCTAGTGTATTCAAGAGCTCATGCCAGTCTCTCGCAGCCCAACTCACCACCCACCAAATCAGATTAGTTTGTTCTTAGGTGGTACATATGCTATTAGTTTTTTTGTGTTTCCACAACAAGCACGCTACCAAAATGCGCTAAATCCCATTTTCACATCTTTCAATCAACGGTGGGCCAATGATGACTTTTTTGGGTGGTGAAGGTAAAGCCCTCATTGGTAGGAAAACATACAACCCGGGTTATCATGCGCTTGGAAGTAGAACTAGGAAAATAAAATGGATATTTGGCCCAGAAAGTAAATAGAAATTATATTTCAACCTTTCTATTTAAAAATAAAATAGGAGAAAAACTATGAGAGAAAAAGGCGAGTTTGTTGCCGAAGAGAAAACTGCTTGAGGTATTCCTGAATAGCTTCCTTCAAAAAGATTAAGGCTCAGTTGCATGCCAAATAGTGGATTTGCAACTGGGACAGAAAAAAGGACCGGACGGAGTTGCGAGCCATTGGTTGACTTACAACAGTGACAACAAAAAGATCGAGAGCTCAGTTGTGAGTCATTAGTTGACTTGTAATTACGACAAAAGAAGATCAAAGAGCCCAGTTGTGAGTCGATGGTTGACTTGCAAATGGGACGAAGAAAAGATAGCCCCTAGTTGCGAGTCGATGGTGGACTTGCAACTGAGGCGAAAAAGGCCAGACCTAGTTGCAAGTTGCAACTAATGCAAAAAAGAGAGTCAGGCCCAGCTACAATACAAAAGAAACACCGAGCCCAGTTGCGAGTCGAGCGTGGACTCAACCCGAGACAAAATGAATCTAGTTGGAAGGTAATTGTGTGCAACTGAGGCGAGAAAAAAGGGTTGGTCCCAGTTACAAGTTAAGGGTGGAGTTGCAATTAGGGGAATACTAAAGCATCACACAAAAAAGGCATCATTTATAATGGAAAACAAATGGGAAATGAAGAGAGAAGGAATGATGAGAGTCAAATCAGCCACAGAATGGAGGTGGTAAAAGAGGCAGCGAATATATCACCATGTCTTTTCCGCTTCTACAAAGCAGAACAATAACAAACGATAGAAAACCTATTAGAATGGCTACAAAAAACAAAATAGTGGATGAAAAAATGTGCCTAACAAAAGCCAGCCGACAAACTGGACATTGCGATGACGAGGGACACACGCAAAAAAACCAAAGCGGGATCAAGTTTGCACAAAGATTATAAAAACATCACAAATTCAAACAAGTGTTCATCAATTAAAAAGATCATGAATTTTAGTAAGTGTTCACACACTTCAAAAAGTGTTTCACGTACATCATGGATTGGAAAATGGAGAGAAAGAAAAAAAAGAAAAGGAGAAGAAAAGAAGGAAAAGACAGGAAAGGGAAGAAGAAATGAGTACAAAATTCTCTCGATGACCACGGGCACACAAAACATAAAAACAAGTGGACACACCAGCCCACAATAACACGTACGGTCAGCTAGGAAAAAACAACAAGTCAAAAAAAAAGCTAAGAAATAACAACACAAGCGTGGCAACGGTCCAGTCCAGGCAAAAGAAATTTGAAAATGAAAATGAAACAAGCCCACTCCTCGCTAAAAGATAACACAAACACTCACAAAAATTGAAAACTAGTTACACGCCATTGTGTGTTAAAAAAAGGTTACACGTCATTGTTATTTTTTCGTAGATACAACGGCTACTAGTAATGTCGTTCTCTCATTCTACTCCTTATGCATTTTCAAATTAAGGAGTCCTTACAAAGATCACTCCCATCTCCCAAGTTGCGACAATTGACGCACACACTTATTGCAACTTGTGAGTTTTCTCTTTTACATAGGTTTGTTAATTAAAAATATTTTTAATCATGCATTCAAATTTCGAACCATTTTCATCGTCGAATTCCTCGCTTTGAGATCTAGGAAACTAGATCCCATGTTGATAGATTTTGATAAACTTTTTTTTTTCACGAAAACCACCAAACAAAAAAGCAGAACCGAAAGCATGATTTTTTTCACTGTTTTTTTTCTTTCCTGAAGAGGACAGTTGTGCCTCTTGCGAAAGCCAATCTATGCCTCCACAAGGAGCAAATATGTGCCACCACGAGTAGCAAATTTGTGCCTCTCACTAAAAAATGCGTTTTTTTCCTTTTCGAGAGGCGTAGCCTCTCGCGGAAGCAAAAAAGTATGTATTTCTTTTTCTTTTCCGAGAGGCACCGAGCAAATCTATGCCTCTCGTAGAAGAGAAAAAATAGAAAAACAATTTTTTTCATGTAATTTTTTTGGTCCAAAACCTAGGGAAACCAAGCAAAAACTAAAAAGCCAAAATAACAAAAAAAATCATATAAAACCCGAAATACGTACAAGAAAATAAACAAATAAAAATTGGAGGAAGCGTCCAACACGCTACACGTGGCGGCGGCTGAGAGCACGCCAAGTGGCATGCTCTTAGTCCATCGAAAATGATCCTTGCGGGGCTCCCGTAAGAAGTACTCCTTAATTAGTTGCTCTTTAAAATTAGATATAGAACAATACATCATGTGAAACCCACATAAAACAAAACGGAGGCCCATACGAAAAGGCCAGTGCCGGCACGAAAACAACTCGACAAGGGGACCAAGGGGACCAACGACGCGGGACACAACCACAACAATAACAAAATCACTAGTTAAGAGTACCTCCCTTTTTTGCGAAAAAGTTAACAGGTACCCCTTACAAAGATCACTCTCACCTTCCCAGGTTGCGACAAGTGGTGACTGCATGTGCGCCACTTGTTGCAATCTGAGAGTTTTCCCTTTTCTGTAGATTTGTTTATTCAAAACATTTTATGTCTTAAATCGTGCGTTCAAATCTCGAACCATTTTTATCATTGTATTTATCGTGTCAAGATCTTCGAAACTATATTCGACGTTGATAGGTTTTGACCTTTTTTTTTCACAAAAGAACCAAACGAAAAAACCAAGCCGGAAGCACTTTTTTTTCAATCTTTTTTCTTTTCCGAAGCTTCACATATGTGCCTTTCGCGAAATCAAATTTGTGCCTGCACGACAAGTACAATTTGTTTTTGTTTTTTCTAAAACCTAGGGAAAACCGGGCAAAAATCAAAAAGCAATAAAATCATTTAAACCCCGAAAATGTGTATAGAAAAAAAATTCCTGAAAAAAGCCCAACATGAGACATGTGGCGGCGGCTGAGAGGGCGCCAGCTCTCAGTCCACCGAAAGTGACCCTTTAGTTGCTCTCCAACAACAATCAACAGTTTGCATGAAATATTTCTCCTCCTTGATCGTGTGGTGGCCAATTTAAATGTTGGAATAGTGAAACTGCTCTCCTATTGGACTATTGTAGCAACAGCCTTTGATTTATCAGGGCGATTCACGAAGCGAACCGCTACGGCCGGGAAGGCCAACAGCAGGGCGCACCGTTCTCCACCGCCACCGCCGGGGGCTCAGACGTCTACTACATGCTCCTGTTCGGCCTCGCGCAGGCAGTGCTGTCGCAGATACCGGACTTCCACAACATGGCGTGGCTCTCCGTCTTCGCCGCCGTCATGTCCTTCTTCTACTCCTTCGTCGGCTTCGGCCTCGGCGCCGCCAAAGTGATCGGTACGTGCGTGCGTAACAGATAGCACGACGCACTCGATCGCACACATACATGATCGGCCATGTGACGATTCCTTTCTTCAGAAAATGGGGTGATCAAGGGGGGAATCGGAGGCATTCCCCTGGCATCCCCGATGCAGAAGGTGTGGCGCGTCGCACAGTCCCTCGGGGACATCGCCTTCGCCTACCCTTACACCTTGGTGCTGCTGGAAATAGAGGTAGGCCGTAGGCCAGTATGCATATGCACAAAGTGCCAGTGCGATTGCATGCGCTCGGCGTAAGGGACCGAGCTGACACGGTATGATCAAGCAGGACACGCTGAGGTCGCCGCCGGCGGAGAGCATTACGATGAAGGCGGCGTCGAGGGCCAGCATCGCGATCACCACCTTCTTCTACCTCGGCTGCGGGTGCTTCGGCTACGCGGCGTTCGGCGACGGCACGCCGGGGAACCTCCTCACCGGCTTCGGCGAGCCCTACTGGCTCATCGACCTCGCCAACCTCTGCGTCGTCCTCCACCTCCTCGGCGGCTACCAGGCAAGCACCTACTACTATCCTATGACTATGTATGTACGGCGTGCGACCGCGACCTGACGCCGCTAGCGAATCACGTACGTGTTCAGCTGTACAGCCAGCCGGCGTTCGCGCTCGTGGAGCGACGCTTCGGAGCCGAGGCCTGGGTCGTCGAGGTGCCGCTGCCGCTGCTCCGCTGGCGGCGCAGCGTCAACGTGTTCCGGCTGTGCTTCCGCACGGCGTACGTGGTGGCCGTGACGGCGGTGGCCGTGTGGTACCCCTACTTCAACCAGGTGGTCGGGCTCATCGGCGCCTTCACCTTCTGGCCGCTGGACATCCACTTCCCCGTCCAGATGTACCTTGCGCAGAACAAGGTGGCGCCGTGGACGACGCGGTGGCTCGCCATTCAGGCCTTCAGCGCCACCTGTTTGCTTGTCGCCGTCTTCGCCTCGGTTGGCTCCGCCGTGGGGGTGTTCGGCCCCAACAGAAGCTAGCTAGCCTAGTACATATGCGGTTCGATCTCTTAATTTTCTTCAGGTGGCAACTGCAGCAACCCTGATTTTTGCGTAGCTATGGATGTGTTAATTTGTCTAAGAAAAGTAAATTCTGCCCTATGAAAAGCAACTTTCAAAAAATATATACACTTCCGATCTATTCATGAAACAACATGGTAGTACGAAGAGCACAAAAGTAATAAAAATAACGTTCATTTTCATAGGCCACTTAGTGACGATTAGAACAGTGAAACGGTCCGAAGACGCACTGCCGTCATCACCCGAGCTCTAAGAGACTCTAAGAGCATCTCTAGCCGATCCCTATCCCACTTCCCAATTAAGGAACCACTGTTGCTCATCTAGCAGATCCTCTATCCTAAAAGTTAGTTGATTTTTCAGTGTTGTCTTTCGTGCAAACTAGGTATCAAGTTTCTCCACAGATTTTGCAATGGTGTTGAAAAAAGACTGACACACGTGGAATCGGCTCTGAAAATAGCAAAGGTAATATATTTAAGTCCCCGCAAAATAATCTCTCACTAAACCATCATGACACATGGCGGTCTCGAAAAACCATCCTTAAACCTAATTGAGAACCATGCCGTGGGATGCGGATTTTTAGAACATCTGCGCCGGGGCCGCGTTATCCCAGCGGTAGAATCTTTCCACTGTACCTCGAGATGCCTGACAAGTAAACCAGTTTTGTTGGAACTGTTACCGTGTAGCAGGCTATTACGGTCGTGTGTGGTCACGTGGGTTCTGCTCCATTTTGGCTCAGGGTAGCTTTGTCTTCCACCGCCGCCCCCTCTCCCGCTGCAAGCCCGTGACCACATCTGACTCTCTCTTTTCTCGTTCTTTGACTTATAGCTAGATGGATGGGCTGCAAGGCGGCGATTCGATGGCGCTGGCGCTCGGCCGCGACATCAATCCGCCGGCGCGGCGATAGGTACGCACTGATTCAGCTGCTTCCATTACTGTTCGCGTTGCTCGTCTGGGGTGGAGTAATCGAACTATGTTTCCCGTATGAGTTTCTAAATCCCCTTTTCGTGTGGATTTTGTGCCGGACCACAGATCCAACATCGCCGCCGGCAATCCAATCTTATCGGTGTGTGTGCTACTCCATCCTGTGCTGGAAGAATCAGGAGCACACCAGCGCCCGAGCAGTAATGGTGGCAAGCCGAGCGACGGCGGCTGGGCGGATTCCGATACGGGACTCACGCCGGAGTCGAGAGTAGCTGCTTTCGCCCGGATCCAAGGTATGCACAATCCCCTTCCTCTTCCGCTAGATCCCGTATTTTCTCCCAAGGATCAAAAATTCGTATTATTGCTACTTATTGCAAATCTAAATCCTCACAATCTCTTACCATTCAACCTCCCGGAAATTTCTTGGTCTGTATGATAGCGTTCTAACACATTATTTTTTGACCAAGTGCCGAAGGGGAGGGGGGCGGGGCAGGGGGGTGTTGGGTGCGAGTGTGGGGGGAGGAACGTTTGGATTTGGGGATGTGGTGGAGGGAGGGGATGAGAGGTGATGAGGACCAGCGTTGTATTTAGGGGCCGGTGCGGCAATGGTCGGTGCAAAATCATCTCGTCCCCGCTGCAGTTCAACTTGGGCATCGTTGTAATGCGCCTTTAAATTTTTACTTTTCCACGGGACTTGGCTATGTCGGTTCATCATGCTTCTTAATATTGCGCGCACAGCAGGCTATTTCCATCTAAGTCTGAGCATCGTTTGATACATTTACACGGCTCAAAAGGGCCGTTTGCAACTTTAGTTCATCCTGAATGTATGAACACCTTCAGATGTACTATTTTTTTTTTCATATTTACTAATGTTGCAGTCATTAATCTGGAGCATAGGCGCAGCCGTTAAACTGTTGTGATTGCGAAACCGCGATGGCAGACCTATTAATTTTTGTAGATATGGTTGTCGTGGCCTAATGACTTGCTGGTGTACAAGTTTATTTGCCGGCAAATTGTAAGAGCATCACCTCAGATTGTTATTGCTTTTTTTGATTCTTACCTTGTAGGCCATGGAGTGCCTTGATTGCAAGAACCCGTATGCTGTGTGTAGAGATGTCGAGGGACCAAGTTGCCACATATCTGTTCCAATGACAACTTTCTATTGGTTTGAATCTGTAAGACCGAGTCATCACGATGTTGCTCTACTGCTTTTCAACCTTGACAAACTGCCATGCTTTTGGTCCCATCATTTGCGGTTTGTTCCATGCTGCAACAGGCAAGTTCTTGGAGCATATATTGAACATATGCAATCCGTTGCGACCAAAGAAAATAAGCCTGTGGGTAACCCAATTTTCGCAACAAGAGAACTACTGGAGTATGAAGTTATGATCGACCATGGAGATAAAAGGACCAGAATTCATGAAATCGGTTGGCAAAGGTTTCTTGATGAGTATGCAGTGCGGCTTGGTGACATGGTATATATCTGCCTCCCTCGTGGTAATGGGAGATTTTTTGTGGAGGTTGAGAGGGGTGGTATAAGGCAACTCCCACTTCCTTGTCAGTAAGATTTACACATCGTATTTGCAAAACTGATCTGGCACTCCTTGTCAAGCATTTTACATTTCACTGAATAATCTGTTTTTTGGCTTTTTAAAATGTGATTCTGGCGAGCGTTGAATGGACTACCCCTGCTGCATGATGATACAGGTTCCCATGTAACGGCTTCTTTCAAAAAGGCAAACGATGGCAGACTTCCATACACGGACAACTTGATTTGGAGGAAGACGATCTTGTGGTTATCACAATTCACAGGCACTGGGTCTCCCTCCACAACAGTCCGGATCTGCATCCTATCTTAAACTACTAAATTATGCCTAATATGCACTAGGGGCAATACCGATATATAGCTCACGGGATGCTTGTTTCTTCTGTGTAAGTCGTCGTTTAAGGATTTGTGGCATTGTCAGTGTGGTCTATGGCTATATGTAAGTTTGAACCTATGCAGTATCCGTGTCTATTTTTAAGTTTTAGTGGCATGTGACCATCAATGATCACCCATCCTGCTTTTTATGTGCTGATATAAGTTTGATAATCTGTTCATGGATTGTTTATTTGCGCAAAATTCCTGAATGGACAATTGACAAATGGTGCGTCTTAGTCATACGTAGAATTTGTAAAAAAAAACTTACGAATCGTCCCGTCACACATGTGCTTGGTTCACCATTGATGGATCATACCACGGCCACCCCATTGCCCACCCTCCTGACTGCCATGCTCTGCATCATGGGCCTGGCTCATGAAATGGGTTCATGCGCCTGGCACAGAAATGTTTCACTTCCGAAACTCCACAGCTCGTGTGCATCTTGTGCCAGGTACATGACACATGACTGTACCATAACCCGTGGTCACAAAGAGCGACAAGCACCTAGATAATGTGCCAGGCACATTATTCGACCTGGGACTTACCAAAACAATGATTGGATGGATTCACGCGTGCCAGGCACACTTTTTGTCAAATTACGTACCATGAACATGATATGTGTCATGACACGCCCTGACGGTCTAATGCAACGAAACACGGATTTCCTATGCAAATTATCTTACTTTTCGTTACAATCAAACTACCAAAGTAATTTAGACTTGGTATAAATGAGTTGTTCAAACATAACATGACATCATTACCCACAGGCCACAACTACGATAATAGTTATGTCCGAGTCAAGCGAACGTACACGACAAATAAGTTGGTCACAAGTGTCAACATGAGAATAATTCAGACTTCATAGCCTAGCCAGAACAATATCATACATTGCTTGCACCCCAAAACAAGCATAGATGTGCCTCAGGATACTAAATACTCCCTCAGTCCCAAAATAAGTGTCTCAAGCTTAGTATAATTTTACACTTAAGCTAGTACAAATTTGAGACACTTATTGGGATGGAGTGACTAGTTTTTCATCGTTGCTTTACTCAACTCTGCTCTCTTATTCATTCATCGATAGACTCGATAAATTGGTGTGGCCTCTTTGCATTGTTCCCCTTGAGATGCAAGATGTCATAAAGGTAATATGGCGCCAGACATTGCTCTTCAACCTGCGAAAAAATGTTGAGAATACCATCAGCCAAATCACTAATCAAAAAACCCAAAAAAATTGCAACTATAATCGTTTCGTTATTTTCCTTTTGACGGAACACTCAATACACCGATGCACTCACCACATGTATATCATGACTTGCTTGATCACCAATGAATTTCCTACAGAAGTTCATCGTGTAAAAACCGGACTGGTGCCTGCATTCATATACATATTAGAATGTTTTTTCATTTTATAATCCAATAATCATGGATCTAATTTTTTCTGCTGTGAACACTTTTATTCTGGGGAAAACATTCACCTGGAGGTATTTCAAGGTGTAATACATTAGTCAGTAACATGGATTAAACATTTATTAAGCACAAAGACGCATCAACAGCATGAGACCAATATACGCCTTGGAAAAAATGCTTGCTTGGATAAGTCCATACCGTCACCCCTGTCTGACTCATCTTCTTCCAGAATTGTGGGCAGCTTGTTGAGCTTGCTGTAGTTCTGCACAATCAGATAAGTGGTTAATTGTACAACTCTTCCGGCCAGGCGGAAAAAACAATCGTTGATTTATACACTCCGGAGATTTGCCAATGTACAGGTTGGCGCAACCCGTGCAATAAAAATAGCTCACTCTCTTTTTTGGTATATCAAAAAAAGCTGACTCTAAACCTTGATTCATGAAAGATGGCAACATATCAGCTAATCCAAAAGGACAGAAGAACAGAACGAGAAATAAGAATCAGTCTGCAAGTCATCTTACCTGCATGCCGACGGCTTAAAAATGAACACCTGACAGCTATTGCTTCCCCAACCCCGTTCCTAGACTGGCCTGCAGAACAAATAGATCCAGTACTAATCACCCTCCTGATTTACGCCCAATGCGGAATTACATCCGGACATCCAAAGAGCCTATGCGCATATCTGAAATCACATATGTACCTGTGATGGATCCGTACAATGGCCGGCGGCGCGAGATGACAGAGGCGGCGGTGCCGGCTGCGGCCCGGCGCTGGATTTCCCCGGCGGCGAAGCTCCTGCCGTACCCTTGGCTGGCTCCGCGCTTCCTCTTGTCGCAGTAACTCTGGCCTCCCGCTCAGATTTGGGTTCTCTGCCTCAGCTGAATCCCCCTCCCCCGCCTACCAGCATTGCTAGATACAAGGGGGGACGCCTGGACGCAGATGAAACACAGAGTCACGGGCCGCCTCCTGTAGTGTCCGATAGCGTCTGTCCTTTCCTCAGTGTACAGTGCCCTACGCTATGTAGTAGGCGGATCACGTCCGAGGTCACACCTAACACACGCGATATAACCGTGGCCTGTGATTCTTACGGAAACGGCTGGCCCATATCCCCACGTACATGGACGTACCAGATAAGCGGGCCGGGGTGCAGGAGCTCTAATATATGTTTTCGCCATGCCGTGGCTTCTTAAAATCCTCCTCCATATCAACCACGCAACCCACCAACTCAAATTCATCGTCTTCGTCCGTATCCGACGATGAATTGACGAAGATCGTCTCCCACAACCTCTTCATCAAAACAAAAGGAAATTTAATAGCCAATTTGAGACTTTTTGTTGTAAAATAGTTTTTTTGAAGAAAAAAAATACCATAGAGGCAAATATCTTCTGTGCGGAGGCGGTCGGAGCGCCAACGGCAGAGCTCTAGCTTGTGCTCCAAGGCGGCGGCAGAGATCGCCAATGCTGCCAAGGTGGCAACACAAGTGGTTCACGAGTGATGATGCGTTGAATGCAATATGAAAGTAGCGCGAGGATGCCAATGACAGACAACTTCGGGTTTCGGCTGCGCGGGCCAGCTCTGGCCTACGCTCCAGCTTGCGATGGTATTTCTGAGGTCGGCTGGTCTAATTTCGGAGAAAACTGACCTCGACGGCGACTAGGCGGAGCTTAGTGACGACGGGCTCGTCGGCGGCGGCGGAAAAGGCGATTCTAGCCACCTTGACTGACGAGAAGGGGTGGGGAGAGGTTGACAGGGTTAAGGGATGGCGGTGTCAGTCGATTTTGACAACAGAAAGTCGACAGAGGCAACTGTGGCGGCGATGGTTAGGGCCGGATCGGTGCAGTGAGGTGGGTGGAGTGGTTGGGTAAATATGGTGAGAGTCACACGTCCAGACTAGAGCATCTCCAATAGATAACGATAAGTTATATTTTAGGAGAAATTGTCTAGGAGGATTAACACCTAGCTATTAGATCCCACAAACTGTATTTTCCATTAAGTTTCAACTTTTGTACACCTAAGACTCTCCTCACCGGCCTACTTTTGTTCCAAAGGGAGGACGCCTTGGCGACAGCTGGTCACCCGTACGTCCTTCAGAAAAGCGTGTGATTCGTCGGTGCCAATCATGCAATAGCCGTTGCCCTGGTCGACGCAGTTGCAACCGCCATACTACTACGCCGCCCCGCATCTCACTCCGCAGCAACATTTCGTGCCCACCATCATCGTCGGCCATCACGTGTCATACAATGTCGATCTCAACGCGGAGCACACCTTCACGGTGTCACAGTTGCCAACGCCTGTCCGTTCGTGGATGCTGGCTCCCACGCCGTTCAGTGCCCTGTCTCAGTTTGCCGGAATGTTTCAACCGGGCGTGGTAGTGTGATTGTGATTTTTTGCGCTCATAACACCGATTGTGATTTTCTTGCGCTCATAACACCGTTGTTTGATCCAAATAATCCTAGAATTTCCGAGAAATCACTTTGATGTTGCCACTAATGACTAATGAACACGAGAGATCATGAAACCCTTTTGTTTAATGTGTTTTCATGGGAAATGGTCATAAACATAGAAGAATATCATCGTTGTAGAAGGAAATACGAAGTTTGGGGGAAGGAACGACGAACATGAGCAGATCAAGATAAACTTCTTTC
>NC_057811.1:396509617-396542643 GCF_018294505.1 Triticum aestivum
GTCCTAGGCTGGGGCGGCGGATGGGTCTGGCGCGGCCAGATCAGCGGCTCGCCGGCCTTTGGACGGCGCAGGCCTCTCGCCGGCGGGGCGCGGTGCTTCTGCGGCGGCTCGCGCGGCTGCCGGTGGCCTGTTTGCAAGGCCCGGCTTAGCGCCTCCTGTGGTCGTCCCCGGGACGGATCTGACCGTCCGCGCGTCCTCGTCGTCGGCCGGATGTCCGGCAGGCTCTTCGCTGATCTGACCTGGAGGCCGTGGTGGGGCGTTGCAGGGGGCAACGTGAGGAGGCTGGCTGGAGGGATGGGTGGTCTGCCCACTCGTCACCGGCGCGGGGGTGTGTCGGTCGAGGTCTCGCACCGCTCCGCCCCCTCCTCTTTTCCATGGCCTGGTTGCCTCCGGCTTCATCTGTCGAGGCGTTGGCGGCTCCAACGTTGGTGGGGGTCTGTTGGTGGTGGTGTTTCGTTCCTTTGGGCGGTCATTGGGGGTCTCGGGTGGCAGGGCGGCGGCTCTGCGATGGGAGCTGCGGTGTTCGTGAGCGAAGATCGCAGCTCTGGTGCGGACTGGTGACCTTGGTCACGTGGGCGACGGGGTGGCTCGGGCTCGGTGACCCATGGTGATCGGAGATGGAGAGGTATACCGGGGGGAAATCCTTGTCTGACTGTCGGAGTAAATGGCCACGGGTAGCCTAACCGACTCCCCCTGGCTCTTCGAAAAATTATGAGGCCATTCGAGCCTTCAAGTATACAGAGCACAGGGCCGCCTTCCCCCATCCGGCTATCCCCAGGGACGACTACCAGAAGGCGACCCGGCCTCAGAAACCTTCCCCAAGAAAGATACGAGATGGCCTACTCCAGGAAGCCGTCCCCAAGAGGACCGACTCCCAGAAGCCGGCCATGAAGAAAGCCGACTCCCAGAAGCCGGCTAAGACTGCACCCACCAAGACTGTATCCACATAACGGTGATAAGACAGGGCGTGGCTGCAGTACAACCCACTACCCCCGAATCCCGAAGCAGGCATGGCCACAGGGCGCCGTACGGGCCAGCCATCCCCCGTCCGGCGCGGCACTGTAGCCATGTTGGCCTCGATGTCACCCACGACAGGCGCCAGTACGGCCCGCGGGCGGCGGACCCCTTTAGCCAGAGAGACACTCGAAGGCGGCCCGGCCTCTCCTAGTCGGCTAGGGGCGTGGCCGGCTCCCAATAGCCGGCTACCTCCCTCCCTCGAAACATGTGCCTCATTAAGGAGAGAAGACGAGGTAAGGCTACAGTGAGAGCCCGCAAGGCGGCGGAATTGTAGCCACGCTTACCTCGACAAAGCCCTCGTCATCAGAGGCGAGGCAACAGTAACCAGCCGCCGACAAGGTCCCCAAGCGGTGGGGCCAGCCTGTCGGCCAAGAGGCCGGCAGCCAGCGGGACCCACCAGTCGACGGGCCCCAACGGCGGGCGGAGAAGCCAGCGAGCATAGACACTGATGGCTGGGACCCGCGCCCAGCCGGATTACCGTTGTACCTCTGGGGGTAGGCCTATATAAACCCCCCGGGACACCCATGCAAAGGGTTGATCTCATAGAATTTCACACACCACATAGAGAGAAAAGGAGAGCTAGCCTTGCCCTTCTTCTTCCTCTAGCAAAACAGCTCAAGGAGCACTTGTAGCTACTTGTATTGATCTAGTGATCATGCGGAGACCCCGCAGAGCAGGACTAGGGGTGTTATCTCCACGGAGAGCCCCGAACCTAGGTAAGATCCGCCGGCGTGCATGTCTTCGCCTTATCCCGTTTCCAGGCACCGACGATGTCTTACTGGCTCCCACAATGATA
Organism: Triticum aestivum; assembly: GCF_018294505.1. NCBI lineage: Eukaryota > Viridiplantae > Streptophyta > Magnoliopsida > Poales > Poaceae > Triticum > Triticum aestivum. Next base: position 396,511,431 of record NC_057811.1, read on the forward strand.
AGCCACCCGTTGGCATATGTCGCACCTATCACCCAACATTTGGCGTCCACCGTGGGGCCAGGTGCACCATCGTCCGGAGACCTATTCTGGACGGGAACCCTTTTCCTCCCCCGCGAGCGTAGCCAGCCTGCTTCGCCCGATGGCGCTTGCCCCGACGCGCTGCAAGGCGTCGACGACGCCTGCGCGGTGAGCTGCCTCGTCGATCTTCTTGGCGAGACTCGCATCTCCGACGAGCCCGCATCCGACGTGGGCACGGACTACCCCGAGAGCCGCCTCGTCGGCCTCCTCGACCAGCTTCACGTCTCCAGCGAGCTTGCTATGGACTTGGAGTCGGTCGGCTCCACCGACCCGATGCTAGTCGACTCCGACACGGCATCGCTCGACGCCTACCCCTCCGACGTGGTAGTCTTCGACGACCCTCTCCCTCGAGCTGACAGTGGCAGCAGCGCTGTCACTGAGGTGCTGGTCATCAGCCACGTCGCCGACTCGGGCGAGAACGCCCACGACGCCTTACAAGCGGTGATGCATGACTTGTCCGTCCCCATCCCGGCCGATGCCGACGCCGAGACTCTGGAGGCACGCCGCCTCGCCCTCATCGCGGAGGGCCAGAAGATAGCCTCCATGAGACGCCTCACTGAAGCTCACCAGTGCGAAGTCGACCGTGCCGCCTTTGGTACGCCGCCTCATGGCGGGCCGAGCCGAGCCGGCCTCATCAAGAAGCACGGCGCGGCCATCGCCAGCATGCTGGGGGCAGACCGCCCCGTCTACGCCACACCGCTCGAGAATCTGCGAGCCGCTCAGGCGGCCGCAGAAGAGCTGAACAGGCTGGGGGCTCATGAGCTCCCCTACATGACAAGGCGCATCCAACAGCTGATCAACGCGGCCGCAGAATGGCATGAAGCCGGCGCCCGCGCTGAGAGTCCTCCCCCATGCCGAGAGCACGCCGCGACATCCCGGTCGCCGACTGCGAGCGGCGCCCGCGCAAGGAAAGACAAGGAGCCGGCTGCTAGCCGCAGCCGGACCCGAATCACCATCGAGCGCGATGCAGAGGGCCGCCCTCGAGCAGTGGAGCGCCAAGGCAATCCGCCTCCTCCCCCGCCTTGTGGGGAGAGATATCCCACCCCGCCGCCTGTCACGCATCCGACTCTCGGTGGCCGACTAGGCCACCGCGAAGGAGTCGGCGAGAATGACGCCCGCCACCGGATCGACCGCCTAGCACGGTCCCTGGCGCTAGAAGAAGAAGGCGATGTCGGCCTGCCTTGCTTTGGCCCCCGCATCCACGACGAGCCCTTCCCCAAAGGGTTCTCGCTCCCCAGAGACACGCCCAAGTACAACGGCTCTGTGAAGCCGGAAGATTGGCTCATCGACTACTCTACCGCTATCAGCATAGCGAACGGCAACAGGCGCGTAGCCGTGAAGTACGTCCCTCTCATGCTTCAAGGCACGGCACGCACCTGGCTAAACAGCCTCAAGCCCTACAGCGTCAACAGCTGGCTGGACTTCACGGAAGTCTTCGTCCGCAACTTCACCAGCACGTACAAGCGGCCTCCAAAGCCCCGCCAGCTCTCCTTGTGCGTCCAAGGGCCCAGCGAATCGACTCGCGACTACCTCACGCGATGGGCCGAGCTCCGCAACTCCTGCGAGGGGGTGCACGAGGTTCAAGCCATCGAATACTTCACCGCCGGGTGCCGAGAGGGCACCCTCCTCAAGCACCGACTCCTCTGCGATGAGCCCGCTACCCTCGACGAGCTGCTGGTCATAGCAGACAAGTACGCCACGGCCGACTCCTCGATGAAGATCGAGCTCCGAGTGGACGCCTCTGGGAAGGTGCTCGCTCCGGCTCCCAAGACGCCGGCTGGTGACTCCAACCGACGCCCCACCAGAACGATCACAAGCGCAAGGCCCCTATGCCGCCTTCCACCAGTCGGCAGGTGGCCACTGTCGAAGATGAGCAGCCCGAAGAGCGGCTAGCTCCCAAGAAGAAGGGCGGCAGGCCGGCTTGGCAGCCGGCCTTCTCCTACGAGCAGACTCTCGATGCCCCCTGCAAGTTTCACAGCGACGCGAAGCCGTCCAACCGCATGAACCGGAAGTGCCACTGGCTCACACGGATCTCCAAGGGCGAGGGGCTGGTGCCGCCTCCGCCTCCCGGCCCGCCGCCTCCAGCCCCCCAGCAGCCGGCTGCTCGACAAGCAGTCGGAGCCATTCAGGATGAGTTCCCAGATGAGCATGCCACCTACGTCGTCTTCACGAGCCAGGTTGAAGACAAGCGCAGCCGGCGCCGACATCACCAAGAGGTCAACGCGGTCACCTCCAGCAACCTCGAGTTCATGCATTGGTCTGAAAGGCCTATCAGCTGGAGCCGGGCCGATCACCCAGAGGTGATGCCGTCTCCTGGCTCCTACGCATTGGTGTTGGACGTCACCCTCGCGACGGAGAGGCGAGCTGCCCGATTCTCCCGCGTACTGATTGATGGCGGAAGCAGTATCAACATACTGTACCGCGACACCATGGAGAAGTTGAACCTCAAGGCAAAGCAGCTCATGCCAAGCCGGACCGTGTTCCATGGCATCGTACCCGGCCTGTCCTGTTCCCCAATTGGCAAGATCAAGATGGATGTTCTCTTCGGAGACAAGGATCACTTTCGCCGAGAAGCGATCTGGTTTGAGGTAGTGGACCTAGAGAGTCCTTACCACGCCTTGCTTGGCCGACCTGCCCTGGTCAAGTTCATGGTTGTGCCCCACTACGCCTACCTCAAGATGAAGATGCCGAGCTCGAAGGGGATCATCACTGTAGCCGGCGACTACAAGAAATCCATCGAGTGCGCTGCAGCCAGCAGCCGGCTGGCCGAGTCCCTCGTGGTTGCAGAAGAGAAGAAGATGCTGGAGCGAGTTGTGGCCATGGCCGGCAAGCAGCCGGCCCTGTCCCCCAACCCCAAGGAATATGATGTGCAGGGCTCCTTCCAGCCGGCCAAGGAGACGAAGAAGATACCTCTGGACCCGGAGAACCCGGAGAGGTTTGCCGTCATTGGCGCAAACCTGGACAGTAAATAGGAAGGCGAGCTCGTCGACTTCCTCCGTGAGAATCGAGACATCTTTGCATGGTCCCCAAAGGACATGCCGGGTGTTCCGAAGGATTTCGCCGAGCACAAGTTACACGTCCGAGCGGACGCGAAGCCAGTCAAGCAGCCTCTCCGCCGACTGTCGGAGGAGAAGAGAAGAATCGTAGGAGAAGAGATAGCCCGGCTCCTGGCTGCCGGCTTCATTATGGAAGTGTTTTTCCCAGAGTGGCTTGCCAACCCAGTCTTGGTGTTGAAGAAGAACAACAAATGGCGTATGTGTATAGACTACACTAGCCTCAACAAAGCCTGCCCCAAAGATCCGTTTGCCCTACCACGGATTGATCAAGTGATAGACTCCACAGTCGGATGTGAGCTGTTGAGTTTCTTGGATGCCTACTCAGGATACCACCAGATCAAGTTGGACCCAGCTGACCGCCTGAAGACCGCCTTCATCACACCCTTCAGAGCTTTCTGTTACCTGACTATGACATTCGGCCTGAGGAATGCCGGTGCCACTTTTCAGCGTTGCATGCAGAAATGCCTCCTCAAGCAACTCGGCAGAAATGCCCATGTCTACGTAGATGATATTGTGGTGAAGACGGAGAAGCGCGGTACCCTGCTGGAAGACCTCAAAGAAACATTTGCCAACTTGCGCCGATTCCAGATCAAGGTCAACCCCGAGAAATGTGTGTTCGGAGTACCAGCCGACCAGCTTCTAGGCTTTTTGGTCTCCGAACGCGGCATTGAGTGCAACCCTGTGAAGATCAAGGCCATTGAGAGAATGGAGATTCCCACCAAGTTGCGAGACGTTCAGAAGTTCACCGGGTGCCTGGCCTCCCTAAACCGCTTTATCAGCCGGCTAGGGGAGAAGGCTCTCCCCTTGTACCGGCTCATGAAGAAATCCACTCACTTCGAGTGGAACGACCAAACAGACCAAGCCTTCCACGAGTTGAAGAAGATGCTGACCACTCCACCTGTCCTGGCGGTGCCGACTGAGAAGGAGCCCATGCTCCTCTACATTGCCGCGACTAGCCGAATGGTCAGTACAGTCATCATGGTCCAGCGCCCAGAAGAAGGCTGAGCCCAGTTAGTCCAGAGGCCGGTATATTATTTAAGCGAGGTACTGTCCACCTCAAAGCAAAACTACCCGCACTACCAGAAGATGTGCTATGGAGTGTACTTCGCCGCCAAGAAGCTGAAGCCCTACTTTCAAGAGCATCCCATCACGGTCGTATGCATCGCCCCGCTTGCCGAGATCATAGGCAGCCGGGATGCATCCGGCCGGGTGGCTAAGTGGGCCATTGCGCTGGCTCCTTACACAATCTTCTACCAGCCCCGCACCGCCATCAAGTTCCAAGCATTGGCCGACTTCCTCGTCGACTGGGCCGAGACCCAGTACCTACTGCCGGCTCCCGACTCCACTCATTGGCGGATGCACTTCGACGGGTCCAAGATGCGCACTGGCTTGGGAGCCGGCATCGTCCTCACCTCTCCCAAAGGCGACAAGCTCAGATACATGCTGCAAATCCATTTTGCCGCCTCCAACAATGTGGCTGAGTACGAGGCGCTCATACACGGGCTCCGGCTAGCCAAAGAGCTCGGCATACGCCGGATCCTGTGTTATGGCGACTCAGACTTGGTGGTCCAGCAGTCATCTGGCGACTGGGACGCCAAGGATGCAAACATGGCGAGCTATCGATTCGTCGTCTAGCAGATCAGTGGATACTTCGAAGGGTGCGAGTTCCTTCACGTGCCACGGGCCGACAACGACCAAGCAGATGCCCTGGCACGGATCGGCTCCACCCGATAGGCTATACCAACTGGTGTCTCTCTCCAGCGCCTCCTCAAGCCGTCTATCAAGCCGTCTCCAGAATCAGACTCTATCTTCGTACCGCCCGCCCCTGATGCAGCCGGATCCAACTGGAGGAACCCAGCAGGCGGCTCGGCGACTTCGACAAGCGGCCCGGGGACTGCCGTAGTTGCACCCGGCTCGGGGACTTCAGAACCCGGCCCGGGGACTGCAGCAGTCGGCCCGGGGACTGCAGCGGCACAAGAAGCGGTGGTCGACTCCAACTCTCCACAACCCAACCCGCCCACCCGGGTCACAGTGGCCGTACTGACAGTAGAAGAAGTCACAGCTCCATCATGGGCCCAGCCCATCCTCAACTTCCTAGTCAACAGAGAGCTGCCGACTGATGAGATCTCGGCAAGACTAGTGCAACGCTAAGCCGGAGCATATGCAATAATAAACAGAGAACTTGTCAAGCGTAGCGTCACTGGAGTCTTCCAGCGCTGCGTCGAGCCAGAGAAGGGCATAGCAATCCTCAAGGATATCCACCAAGGCGAATGCGGCCACCACGCAGCCTCAAGATCACTTGTCGCCAAAGCTTTCCGCCATGGTTTCTTCTGGCCGACTGCTTTGGAAGATGCCAAGGAATTAGTCAAATTCTGCAAAGGATGCCAAGTCTTCAGTTCCAAGCAACACCTGTCGTCTTCTGCGCTCAAGACCATCCCCCTCACCTGGCCCTTTGCCGTTTGGGGGCTGGACATGGTGGGCCCATTCAAGATAGCCCGCGATGGCATGACACATCTGCTTGTCGCCGTGGACAAATTTACCAAGTGGATCGAAGCGAAGCCGATCAAGAAGCTAAACGGGCCGACTGCCGTGACATTCATCGCCGACATCACTACTCGGTATGGTGTGCCACACAGCATCATCACCGACAACGGCACAAATTTTGCCAAGGGAGCATTGGCACGTTTCTGCGCGACACAGGGCATCCGACTGGACTTAGCGTTTGTTGCCCACCCGCAGTCAAACGGCCAGGTCGAGCGAGCAAACGGCCTCATCCTCTCCGGCATCAAGCCCCGACTGGTCGTACCACTGGAGCGTTCGGCCGGCTGCTGGCTCGATGAGCTGCCGGCTGTCCTCTGGAGTCTGCGTACTACCCCAAACAAGTCAACCGGCTTCACTCCGTTCTTCCTTGTATATGGTGCCGAGGTTGTCATCCCAACTGACATCGAGTTCGACTCGCCTCGGGTCACCATGTACACGGAGGCGGAGGCCAAGGAAGCACGAGAAGACGGCGCTGACCTGCTGGAAGAAGGCCGGCTGTTAGCACTCAGCCGGTCCGCCATCAACCAGCAGGGTTTGCGCCGTTACCACAACCAGAAGGTCAAGCCAAGATCCTTCCAAGAGGGCGACCTTGTGCTCCGACTGATCCAGCGAACAGCCGGCCAGCACAAGCTCTCGGCCCCTTGGGAAGGCCCTTTCGTCGTCAGCAAGGCACTAGGCAACGACTCCTACTACCTGATCGACGCACAGAAGCCAAGAGCACGCAAGAGGGATGATTCCGGCAAGGAGTCGGAACGACCATGGAACGCAAACCTCCTGAGAAGATTTTACAGTTGAAAGCAGTATGTATCATGCTACCTTTTTGTATTAAGTACGAAACAACGGGCCCCCCGAGGCGCACTCGGGGACTGCCCTCCTTTATCTATGAATGACAAGTGTCATACCCATGAATGTATTATTACATTTGATTTTCTGTCTGGCACCGGGTTCGACTAGTCGGCCCGGGGACTGGCCGCCTTAAGTTATATTAAAAGTTCTACCTGAAGTCAGACAAGTAGTGTGCCAGCACCCGAGCCCTCTCTTGTTGTAAGTCGCAGCTCGAAGAACCGACTGTCCGACTGGCAAGAGCCAAAGGCAGAAAGGATGCCCACACAAAAAAACGGCTAAGGACTAACGAACTTATATAACGCAAGCCGGCCTCCAGCCACGCCTACCGGCTGACCAAACAGCCGGCTGGCCGGCTTCCCAGTCACTTCGCTACAATCCAACAAAGCTTGAGTACTTGCCCTCCCAACCGGCCAAGCACTTCTCCAGCCACAGACTGCAGAGCAGCTGTCCGGCTGGGAAGGCGGCAACCAAGGGAGGGCGGCAAAGGAAACAACCGAAGGATGAAAAGCAAAAAACAAGGGAAAGCCAAACGCATGCATAATTATATTTACACATAAGGCCTTCAACTGGCCGAAAGTCAATATAGTTCGAATACACCCCCAGTGGGTGGAATTGTGCAAACTTAACAAAATACTGTTCCAAGAGTGGTAAAACAGGAAAGTAGAGGCAGCAGATTAGACTAAGGGCGCAGCAGGGGAGCCGGGCTGGTCGGTGGAGACGGCGGCGCCGACTGGAGGAGTGGCCGGCTGGCGAGTCTCGGCTTGATCATCACCGGCTGCAGGCGGTGCGCCTGCGCGTGCCCTGTTGCTGGAGGCACGGTCAAGCTGAGGCTGACCGGCCGCTCCACCATCTGGCGCGTCGTCTTCACCCTCCTCCTCCTCCTCGCCCTCGTCGCTGGAGTCGATCTCCTTCGCCGAGTCCTCGCTATCTGCCGGGTTCAGCCCGAACCACTCCTCCGGCTGGGCAACGCCGTTGTCGTCCACCTCAGGAGCGAAGGCGCTGGTATCGGTGTAGTCAGTGATCGCCGAGGCTCGCTGGATGATAGCCGGCCGCACCGGCTCCAGCTCTGTGTCGGCCTCCTGCCGCCAGGTGGCCAGCTGGTCCAAACTCAGCTCGGGATATCAGGCTTTGACGAACTCCAGCGCCCGCCTGGCGCCGGACCGAGCCACAGAAGCCTTCCAGGCCTCGAAGCGGCCGGCCGCCACCTCTAGCCAGTCGGCAGTCTGACTGGGGGTGTGGGGAATCACCTCACCAGGCCAGAGAGCGGCCAGCACCTGCGCCCCAACACGCTGGAGCCGGCGGAGCATGCGGTGAGCCGGCTGGAGGCGGGCTTGAATCGCCAAGAGCTGTTCCTCCAGCGACCGGCGAGCGTTTGGCGCGATCTCGGCGCCAGCCTGCCTTTGTGCCTCGCGGTGGGCCTCGACGACCTGGTTGGCGGCGGTAGAGTAGCCAGGGAAGTACTCTGTGCAAGAAAGAAAAAGAAAGAAGAGAAAAAACACCAAGTCAGAAAATGAACCAAACGGCGAGCGGCAAGCAAGGGACGAAGAAGAGGGCGGCCTACCGTCAACCAAGTCTTCAATCTGGTCGTAGCCGTTGATCAACGACTGCCTCGCCTCGGCCCAGCTTGCCGCCTCTGTCTCATATTTAGCTTGAAGGGCGGCCTCACTGTCCTGCACCACCTTCAGGGCCGCCTTGTGGCTCTCCTCCTGGTCGGCCAGCCTCTTGGCCAGGCGGTCACGCTCCTGGGCCAAGGCGTCAAACTCGGCTTCCTTAGCGCGAAGGGCGGCCTGAGTCCCACCCAGCTGCTCCCTCAGTTTGGCATTGGCCACTGTAGGCATGGCAGAGAAGAAAGAAGCAATAAGGAAGAAGTCGTCAAGAAAGATCCGACCCGACTGCTCAGCAGTCGGCCCGAATCTCGGGGACTACACCCAGTGGGTGCGCTGACGCGCCTCCACATGAGATAAAAGATGAAGCACTTACCCCGGCTCTCAGATAGATCAGCATTCTTCTGGGTCAGCTCCCGAGCCTGGGAGTTGAAGGCAGTCGCGCGGAGGTTGTGGTAGTCCTGCAAGTCAGGCAGAGAAGCGAATAAGAAAAAGATAGCAAACAAAGCCAGCTAAGAAGTTCCAAGCCGCCTGCTCAGCAGCCGACTCGGAACTCAGGGACTACACCCAGTGGGTGCGCTGACGCGCCCCCACGAAAGAAACCAAGATCAAAAAGCAAAAACGGGAAGACTAACCCGAATGGCCGCTCGCGTCGCAAGGAACTCGTCATTGTATTTCCTCAGCGCCGTAGCCTGGGACTGAAGCCGGTTCCGGACTTCTTGCGCCGCCACATTCACCACGGCTGTCCCTCCACCCGGCGTCCACCCCGAGCTGGCGCTGGCCGCCTCCACGTCCCGAGCCAATGAGCGGGAGCCCGCGGCCTTCTGCGGGTCCGAAGTGGCCTTCCCCGCGTGCTGGCGCGATGGCTAATGGACCACCAGGTCCGTCCTCGCGGCCGGCTCGCCCCCAGCCGATTGCGCAGGCGGCACGTTAGGCCGGCTGCCTTGAGCCACCCCAGTCGGCGAGGCCGGTGCCGCCTCCCTCTCCGGGACGATGACGTCGTCCTCCCTCTCCAACCCCGGCAGGTCGCCGCCGGCTTCCTCCGGCGGGGGCTCCGGGACCTCGGGCGCCGCGACACGCAGAGGGGTGACGAGCAAGGCTCCCCTCCGCTATTGCCGCGGCCGCAGCCTCCGCTTGGGCCTTGGCCGCCGCGTCGGCACGCGCCTTCGCCTCCTCCTCCTCCTCCTGTGCCGCCTTGGCGGCAGCCGCCCTCAGCTCCTCCGCCTCCCGCGCATTTCGCTCCGTCGCCGCCTGAAGCTCGGCGCGGGGGTCCACACGGCGGGTGCTCCCGGATCCTGCCGGCGATCCAACCACGGAAGCGGTAGCAACCCGCTCAAGAGAAAGCGGAGCCCTGAATTTTGAGAAAGGGCAAGGATTCAGAAATCAACAAGAAAAGAAGAAAGAATATGCTGAAGAATATACACTTACACTGACACCGTCTGCGGCTGGTTCACCACCTTGCGGAAGCGGGCCGCCTTCACGGCCACCTCATCCCGCCTGGTCGCCGCCGCCCCGCCCTTGGGCTTCTTCGCCCGACTGCCGAACAAGCCCGACGCGGCCCGGCGCTTCTGCCCGCCGCCCCGAGTAGGCGACGTGGCAGAGGAACCCGCGCCATGGCCGAACGCCGGCTGGCGGCGCGGGGCGATTTCCGCCTCGTCGTCATCCGGCCAGTTGTCGAAGCTGACTCCAAGCCCGGAGCCGCCAGCTTCGCCGCCACCCGCCTCGGTGTTTTCGTCCATGGCGGCCGCCCCCAAGTCATGCTCCGTCCGGTCGGGAAGAAATCGGCGATCCGCCCCTGACTCGGCCGCAGGACGAAGGAGAGGACTCCGCCAAGACGTGCCGACTGGTCAGAGTCGGCCAAGAGAAACTCGGCGGCAAAACTAAGAGAAGAAAGGATGAAGAGAGCATACCGTAGGTGGAGGATGTGCACGGGAGTATGGCTCCTTGCCAAACCGCCACTCTGCGGAGAGCTTGCAGTTCACAAGATAATTCACCATATGAGCCACCTCGTCGTGCGGCATATCCTTGGTGCACATCCGACTCGGATCGAGTTGGCCGCTCATCTGACAGATCAGGTGAGGGCGGCTTTGAAGCGGAAGCACCCGGCGCGCGACGAAGGCGGCCAGCAAGTCGGACCCAATCAGGCCCTCCGACTAGATCATCACCCGAAGTCGGGCGACGGCCGCGGCTCCAACCCGCGACAGCATCACGGCCCGATAGGACCACTGGGGCCGCCTCCCAGCCGGCGGGCCGGCTACGTAAGCCGGCAAGTTGACGTAGTCGCCCTGCGGGGCGACGTTCCTCACGTAGAAATACGACTTCTGCCAGAGCTTCACCAACTGGATCAGCGTGATGATGGGGAAGGGGTTGTCGGCCGCCGGCCTCCGCATCGCGATGAAGGCACCGTTCTGAGCTGGCACGCCCTGCATGCGGGTGCCGAGCTTAGATTGGAAGAACTCCCCCCAGAGCTCGAGGGTGGGGAGAACGCCAAGAAAGCCTTCGCACAAGGTGACGAAGGCGGACAGCAGCACCACCGTGTTCGGAGCGAGGTGGTGCGGCTGGAGTTGATAGAAGTCGAGGAAGGGGCGGAAGAAGGCGCTCGCCGGCAAGCCGAGGCCGCGCAGGAAATGCGAGCGAAAGACTACGCGCTCGCCTTCCTCTGGCGCCGTCGTGATCTCCTTCTCCGGCGCGAGACGGACCCGCACCTGGTCCTTGCCGGGCAACCGCCGCGTCTTGCGGAGGAACTCGATGTGGTCCATATGGACGAGGGAGCCGTCCCAGTCCCCGCCGTACTGCATGGTGGCGAGAAGCTAACGAGGAAGAGTGCGGCGACGGAGAAAGCACGGCCCTATGACGGCAAAGCTGCGGGGCGGAGTGAAGATTGGTGGGACGGCGCGGTGGCGAGGCGCTACTGCGAGGGAAAGCAGGAGGAAGAAGATGGCGAAGAGGACAGGAGAGTGCGAGCGTCCGCCGCTTCCCCTCCTCCCCCTACTTATAGCCTCGTGCGGCGAATCCGAGGAGGCGGGGCGTGGGGAGGAACATGGGATTAACTGCGCCCACTCCCCCACGTCCCGCGATTATCACGCCCTAACGGCGTGCGGAAACCGCCGCCGGAAGACGTGCGGGCAGCTCTAGGCCACAGAGGATCCGCGCCTGGGCCTAGGCGTAGGAGTGGTGGGCCCCCGGCCTGCGGCGACGTCCTGTCGCACGCGTGGGTTGGCAGGTTTTTTCAGCCGGAGGATGCCACGTGGTTCGCGGGCGGCGAGCGGCCGGCCCGCAGCCCGGAGCACGCGCCAACACACTCCCGCCTTCCGACTTTAGAAATTTCGCCAAGACGGCGCGCCCAACCGAAGCCGGCTCCTAGCTGCTGGCTCGTCAAGATAAGAAGCTGACCGAGCTTCTCGACCTCCTCTCAGCCTCGAAGCCCAACCAGCTTCGGGGACTACTGTAGGAGTAAATGGCCACGGGTAGCCTAACCGACTCCCCCTGGCTCTTCAAAAAATTATCAGGCCATTCGAGCCTTCAAGTATACAGAGCACAGGGCCGCCTTCCCCCACCCGGCTATCCCCAGGGCCGACTACCAGAAGGCAACCCGGCCTCAGAAACCTTCCCCAAGAAAGATACGAGATGGCCGACTCCAGGAAGCCGGCCCCAAGAGGACCGACTCCCAGAAGCCGGCCATGAAGAAAGCCGACTCCCAGAAGCCGACCAAGACTGCACCCACCAAGACTGTATCCACATAACGGTGATAAGACAGGGCGTGGCCGCAGTACAACCCACTACCCCCGAATCCCGAAGCAGGCATGGCCACAGGGCGCCGTACGGGCCAACCATCCCCCGTCTGGCGCGGCACTGTAGCCATGTTGGCCTCGATGTCACCCACGACAGGCGCCAGTACGGCCCGCGGGCGGCGGGCCCCTTTAGCCAGAGAGACATTCGAAGGCGGCCAGGCCTCCCCTAGTCGGCTAGGGGCGTGGCCGGCTCCCAATAGCCGGCTACCTCCCTCCCTCGAAACATGTGCCTCATTAAGGAGAGAAGACGAGGTAAGGCTACAGTGAGAGCCCGCAAGGCGGCGGCACTGTAGCCACGCTTACCTCGACAAAGCCCTCGTCATCAGAGGCGAGGCAACAGTAAACAGCCGCCGACAAGGCCCCCAAGCGGTGGGGCTGGCCTGTCGGCCAAGAGGCCGGCAGCCGGCGGGACCCACCAGTCGGCGGGCCCCAATGGCCGGCGGAGAAGCCGGCGAGCATAGACACTGACGGCTGGGACCCGCGCCCAGCCGGATTACCATTGTACCCCTGGGGGGTAGGCCTATATAAACCCCCCGGGACACCCATGCAAAGGGTTGATCTCATAGAATTTCACACACCACATAGAGAGAAAAGGAGAGCTAGCCTTGCCAAGCAGCTCAAGGAGCACTTGTAGCTACTTGTATTGATCTAGTGATCATGCGGAGACCCCGCAGAGCAGGACTAGGGGTGTTATCTCCACGGAGAGCCCAGAACCTGGGTAAGATCCACCGGCGTGCATGTCTTCGCCTTATCCCATTTCCAGGCACCGGCGATGTCTTACTGGCTCCCACAATGATAAGCCACCCATTGGCATATGCCGCACCTACCACCCGACACTGACCGCGGTCAAACCGACGATGGCGTCGTCCGCGGGCATCGTCTCCTTCCTGTAGGCTCCATCGCGGTCTCTCCTGATTCTCCGTGGTGCTCCGGATGAAAATCTTGATCTTCGGATCGGGTGGTGTCGGCGCTCCAGTGTCGTGCCCTTCCTGAAGGCACTACCTTGGAGCTTGCGGTTCGTCGGCGGTCAGCTATGTTCTTCATGGTGGCTTGTTCTCGGCGGAGGGCTCCGTCATCTTCGTAGTGATGCTTGTTGTACATCCGTTGTTCGCTTCGAGTTGGCTTAGCTGATCTCCAACACCTTTGTATGTTGCTTTGTGTGCGTGTGTGTTTGGTTGTTGTGTTGTATGGTTCGGTTGTATGAGGGTCGATGCTTTATATACAAAGTGGGGCGAAAGCCTTTTTCGGTAAATATGAAGTTTGGTGGAACAGGAAATCAACAGGAGGCGCGGGAAGCTGTCCAGAGCAGAAGACAACACACGGTACGAGGGCACCCCGCTCGTACAACCGTTTTTTGGGGTACTGATTTGATATGTTTACACTTATATTTATGTATGCTAAAATTCTTATTAATCTACATAAGCATGCCAAATACATAGGCCGGATCCGGGACAGACGCTTGGTGCACCGGGTTGGATGATCGGCCTGCTGCCGATGTCTGCGGACACCTTCAGATGTATCCGTGGATGTTTAATGTGTTCAATTTGATGCACAACCCTCCAACTGCCCGCATCCGTCCGGACCGCGTGGTCTAGACGTGTTCTGCGATCCAACACGATCATGTATCCGTCTATGGCTGGTCCAGATATCCTTTTTTGTAAACCAAAAACAAACCGGGGGGCTTCACGGGCGTCTGGACAGCTACCATGCCAGCTTCCGACAACCCTGGCCCACACAAAACCTTCTCCCTCGCCCGTGCCCTTTCCGGCCTGAGGAGGTCAGCGCCGCTCAGGAGCATCAGCGTTGTATTCATGCTGGCCCAAAGAGGACATGACATCTCAATGGAGCCGGCATTGAAGCGGCGCACCAACCGAAAGCTCCGCCCACTGCACGCGTCTTCCCTCCGCATTGAAACGACATTCGTCCGCCTACCCTCATTAAACTAGTGCGTCTACCAAGGAACTAAAAGTGCAACTAATCCCCAGGTGGTTTTGGTAATTCATAACAACATATTGCTCATTGAACTAATATCCATTCAAGTTGATTATTTCAGAAAGTTCAATGATTGGCAATGGCATGGACTAGAGATGTGGACCCCTCAAAATGCTAAGGACAAATATTGGCAAAAGCTCAAGACTCTTCATTTCTATTTTAGTGATCCAAGATCACATTGAGTCCATAGGAAAAGCCAATACTATTAAAAGGGGATGAGGTGTTGCTTAATGGTCTACTTGCTCAAAATGCTTAGTGATATGCTCCAAAGCCCTCAACCACATTCTCAAATCCAAATATGTCCTAAACCTAAAGTCAAATTCGGCCCCACCGATTTGATTCATCTGACGCCACCGAGTTCTTTTGACATAGCCATAGCCAGAAACCCTAATCAATTTGGTCTCACTGATAGGGATTTTGGTCTCACCGAGATGGGATTGCAAACTCTCTGTTTCCCTTCGTAATGTTTCGGTCTCACCGAAATGAGCGATCGGTCCCACCGAGTTCACAATGCAAACTCTCTGTTTCCCTTTCGTAACGTTTCGGTATCACTAAAAGGAGCGATCGGTCCCACCGAGTTTGCCTGACCAACTCCCTGTTTGCTCATTGCTGAAATCGGTCTCACCGAGTTCATGCAATCAGTCACACCAAGATGAGGTTTTGCCGTGACCCTAGCGCATCGGTCTCACCTAGTTGATCATGTCGGTCCCACCGAGAATCCTAGCGTTCACATTTTGAACTGAATCGGTCTCACCGAGTTCACCTATTCGGTCTGACCGAATTGGGTCAAATGTGTGTAACAGTTAGATTTTGTGTGGAGGCTATATATACCCCTCCACCCCCTTCTCTATTCAAGAGAGATCCATCAGAATGTGCGTACACTTCCACTACTCATTTTCTGAGAGAGAACCACCTACTCATGTGTTGAGACTAAGACATTCCAATCCAACCACAAGAATCTTGATCTCTAGCCTTCCCCAAGTTGCTTTCCACTCAAATCATCTTTCCACCATAGACAAATCTATGAGAGAGAGTTGAGTGTTGGGGAGACTATCATTTGAAGCACAAGAGCAAGGAGTTCATCATCAACACACCATCTATTACCTTTTGGAGAGTGGTGTCTCCTAGATTGGTTAGGTGTCACTTGGGAGCCTCCGTCAAGATTGTGGAGTTGAACCAAGGAGTTTGTAGATCAAGGAGATCGCCTACTTCGTGAAGATCTACCCAAGCAGTGAGGCAAGTCCTTCGTGGGCGATGGCCATGGTGGGATAGACAAGGTTGCTTCTTCGTGGACCCTTCGTGGGTGGAGCCCTCCATGGACTCGCGCAACCGTAACCCTTCGTGGGTTGAAGCCTCCATCAACGTGGATGTACGATAACACCACCTATCGGAACCATGCCAAAAATCTTCGTGTCTACATTGTGTTTGCCTTCTCCAAACCCTTCCCTTTACCTTCATATGCAATGATTTACATTCCGCTGCTATACTCTTAGAATTGCATGTGTAGGTTGATTGCTTGACTTGTGTTAAGTTGCTAAAATCTGCCAAGACGTAAATTTGGGAAAAGGCTAGATCTTTATTTGGTCAAGTAAGCTAATCACCCCCTCTAGACCTACTTTCGATCCTACAAGTGGTATTAGAGTTTTGGTCTCCATTTGCCTTGATTTCCATAGCTTTGGTGATCATAGCCTTGGTTTCACAACCTAGGAGAGTATGCCGTCTAGCCAGGGAAATTACCACCATAGAGGTCCTTACTTTGATGGTACTAATTTTGCTAGTTGGAAGCATAAGATGAAAGTGCATATTCTTGGACATAACCCCGCCGTTTGGGCTATTGTGTGTATTGGTTTGCAAGGTGAATTCTTCAAAGATGGAAGAGAACCAAATTGTGAAGCAACATCGGAATAATTGAAGATGTTGCAATACAACGCTCAAGCTTGCGATATCCTCTTCAACGGACTGTGCCTAGAAGAATTCAACAAAATCAGCCGCCTTGAGAATACAAAGGAAATTTGGGATACTTTGGTTGATATGCACGAAGGTACCGAGTCCGTCAAGGGATCCAAATTGGATGTGCTTCAAAGTCAACTTGACAAGTTGAAAATGAAGGATGGTGAAGGTGTCGCTGAAATGTACTCTAGGTTTGCTCTCATCACAAATGAGATTGCCGGCTTAGGAAGTGAAGAGATGACCGACAAATTCATCATCAAGAAGATCCTAAGAGCCTTGGATGGAAAATATCATACCGTGTGCACCTTAATCCAAATGATGCCCAATTACAAAGATCTCAAGCCAACAGAAGTCATTGGTAGAATTGTCGCTCATGAGATGTCACTCAAGGATAAGGAAGAGCTTCACAACAAGTCTAGTGGTGCTTACAAAGCTTCATGTGATGCTCCTACAACATCAAGTGAGAAACAAGCCTTCAAAGAAGAATTGAGCCTAATGGCGAAGAACTTCAACAAGTTCTACAAGAGTAGAAGCAAAGAGAGAAGTTCCAAGTCAATTTTCTACAATGACAAACGATCTTCTAGTCGTGATCGCAATTGCTACAATTGTGGAAGACTCGGACACTACTCTAGTGAGTGTACGACTCCCTACAAGAGAAGAGAAGACTCACCTAAAAGGAGAAGCAAAAGAGAGGAATCACCGCCAAGAGAGAGGAGGAGTAGAGATGATCGTTATGAACGAAGACCCTCTCGCAGAACCAAGGATTCGGAAAGGAAGGACAAGTCATCAAATAGCTACACAAGACGAAGACATCAAGCTCATGTTGGTGAATGGGTATCCGGTTCCAACTCCGACAACTACTCCGAGAGAAGCTATCACTCCGGCTCCGAATATACTCAAGATGAAGGTGTTGCCGATCTTGCACTTGGGTCATCCAACTCCTACGACATATTTGTCGATGTGAAACGACACCTATGGGATCACAAGAATCCCTACTATGGTTGCCGGGGCACAGGGTTGCGAGAAGGGCAGGGCTAGTAGACAACACAAGGATCGTTTACCCAGGTTCGGGCCGCGAGGATGCGTAAAACCCTAGTCCTGCTTTGGTGGGTGTATTTCAGAGAGTTCTTGAGCTCTCGAACTAGCTGTGGTCAGTGTGTGGTTCGAAAGAGCCGAATCCTTCTCCAGTATGCCATGGGCCTCCTTTTATAGTTGGAAGGGGCTCCCACAGTGGCACACAGGAGGTGGAAAGGCGTACAGTGCCCTGAGCTTATCGCTCGTATTACAGGACAAGACGCATTTAATGCGTAGCTTAGGTGTCCCCTTGCTTTATTGGGGACGGGGGCGAGGCCCGTCCCGTCCGTCGCCGCTCCTCCTCGCCTTGACACACGCCCTGGCCAGTGAGGTGCATGGTGCCATGTAGGCAGGCAGGCAGCTGAGGTGGCGCAATGGCGGAGCCTTCACGAAGATCTGCATGCCGCCTCACAGGTGCTCGATGAGTTGGCCTGGGAGCTGCATGTTGCCACACAGGTGCTCGCCTAGCTGGTTGGGCTGGCAGCTGCATGTGAACGGCGGTGGAAGCTTGGTTGGCGCGGGCCTGGCGGTGGCCCCGCTGGCGTCCTTGGCGAGGGCCTTGCCGGGTGGCCCGGCAAGGGGCTTGCCGCGGCGCGTTGTCGTCCCCGGCAAGGACCTTGCCAGGGGTCTGGTGGGCTTCCTTGGCAAGATCGGATCGTCGTCTTCTAATCCTCATCTGATCTTGAATATGTCTTCACAAAGATCTGCATGCCACCACAGAGGTGCCTTCCCGAGTCCTGGCCCCACGTGGATGATGGCGTTGGGGACCGTGGGCTCAAGGGTGGCTCGCTCTGTTGGTGTGGGGCGAGCTGCCCCGGCAAGGGTCTTGCCGGGGCTGCTGAGGCTCCCTCGGCAAGGGTCTTGCCGGGGGAACCTGCTTCGTCCCTCTGCTCTTTGTGGTCTTGGCCTTGGCGTTGCTCTGATTATCTTGGGCTTCGGTCTTACCTTGGCTCACTTCCCATGTTCTGCTTGGCGTGACCTAGGCGCGGCTCCGACTGCCCGTGCACAGGTATAGGGGTACAAAAATGCACCCCTCTTTTTGTACACCGACAGGAGCCCCCGGGCCTGGGCCACACATAAGCGCGACACGTTGTTGGGCCAGGCCCAAAACGGTGTGCGGGCAGGCGGGGCGGTTTTTACCATGGTAAGACTTTTCGCGCGCTGCGCTTCCCATGACCCGCACGCGCGGCGCGGCGTGGAGGGGTGTGCGTGACGTGGGCGGCATGCGTGTGGCAGTTTCCACACGCATGCGTCATATCGCAGTAAAGAGGCGGCTCGCGCCTTCCCCGTAAAAAGAGGGAGGCGTGGAGGCGCGGCTCATTTACTGAACGGGGCCGGGTCGCGGTCTTCAAGGCGTCCACTCCCCACGATCATGGGGTGGGGAGAAGTTGCTTCACCCGTCCCCTCAGTTCTGCACGTCCGCTACGCGTCCTTCATGCGCCTGGGGTGGCAAGCGGTGGAGGCGGGAAACTGGGCCGTCGCTGGTTGGGGCAGCGGGTCGGTCCTGATTCCCTGCGCCTCCGGTGGCTGGATTGGCCGAGCGGGGCGGCCGAGCCCCGACCCCGCCCCTTTATAAAGAGGGGGAACGGGGGATGGCGTCCCGAATTCTTCTGTCATCTGCCTCCTTTTGCTTCCGCTTCTCCCTTTCACTCGCCATGGAGAAGGGGAATCCTGGTCCCTCGACGGTGGCGGCGAGGGTCGCCGCTCGATAGCGCGTCCCTCCGCCTCCTGAGCCCGCGGTGGTAGAACTGACCGCGAGGGGAAGGGGGACGGGGCGAGGCCATGGGCGAGGCCGGGGCAGAGGCCGTAGTGCTCGGGGAAGAGAGGACAGGGCGGCGCGTCGGCCTTGCCCCCACCAATGATGCCCTTCTCGATGGAGGGCCACGTTGAAGACCAGCCTTGCAAGTTCTTCATCAGGCTGCACCGGCCTCCGCGTTGTCGTCTTCGTCTCCCCGCCCCGTTTGCTCGGGTGATGGAGCGTGACCCGCCCCAGACCCTCAGGTTGCACATGAGGGGCTGTGGGAACGGGGGCACGCGGGTCGACGTCGACTTCCCGGCTCCTCGGGTTATGTACCTCCGCCGTGGATGGAAGACGTTCGCTCGCATGCACAGCCTGACGGCGGGGCTTGTCCTCTACTTCAAATTAATGGAGGACGGCCTGCTCTCCGTCAAGGTCTTCGGAGAGTTTGGAACTCGCCTGAAGTGCTGCGTGGAGAGCTCCTCCGATGGAGATTCCGACGATGGAAGCTCTTCCTCGAGCGAAAGTGATGAGGAGGACAGCGGGGCAGATGACGGGGATGAGTCCGACTAGGCGTCGGACGCCCCGTGCCTGGGCGGGTGCGGCTGCAGCAGCATCTGCACCTGGACGCTCCTCCAGCAGGGTTTTGCCAGGGGTGGGGCCAGCTCCTTGAACTTCTCGGGGCCGTCTCGTTGGGCGGCTGGTGTCGGGAGGCTACGGAAGAGGAAGAGGGCGGGCGGCAAGGCCGTCAACTCGGAGTACGCGGGCACCGACGCCTTCGTCGCGTATTGCCGATCCTGCCGCCTCGTCTTCCAACTCCTTTCCCGGCACCGACATTACCGGCCTACCCGTGGGCGGTGTCGGGTGGTTGGTGCGACATATGCCAACGGGTGGCTTATCATTGTGGGTGCGAATAAGACGTTGCCGGTGCCTGGAAACGGGATGAGGCGAAGACATGCACGCCGGCGGATCTTACCCAGGTTCGGGGCTCTCCGAGGAGATAACACCCCTAGTCCTGCTCTGCGGGGTCTCCGCATGATCACTAGATCAGTAGAAGTAGCTACAATCGCTCCTAGAGCTGCTGGGTTCAAGGGAGAAGAAGAACAAGGCTAGCTCTCACTTCTCTCTCTCTATGGTGTGTGTGCTATGCTTAGAAGCCAACCCTTTGCATGGGTGCTCCGGGGGGTTTATATAGGCCTACCCCCCGGGGGTACAATGGTAATCCGGCTGGGCACTGGTCCCAGCCGTCAGTGTCTACGCTCGCCGGCTTCTCCGCCGGCTGTTGGGTCCCGCCGACTGGTGGGTCCCGCCGGCTGCCGGCCTCTTGGTCGACAGGCCAGCCCCACCGCCTAGGGTCTTGTCGGCGGCTGTTTACTGTAGCCTCGCCCTTGATGATGAGGGCTTCGTTGAGGTAAGCGTGGCTACAGTGGGCCGCCTCGGGGGCTCTCACTGTAGCCTTACCTCATCTTGTCTTCTTAATGGGGCACATGCTTCGAGGGAGGGGGTAGCCGGCTTCAGGGGGCCGGCTACGCCCTTGGCCGACTGGGGGAGGCCGGGCCGCCTTCACCCTCTCTCTGGCTGTAGGGGCCCGCCGCCCATGGGCCGTACGGGAGTCTGTCGTGGATGACGTTGAGGCCAGCATGGCTACAGTGCCGAGCCGAATGGGAGACGGCCGTCCCGTACGGCCTCCTGTAGCCATGCCCGCCTCGGGCTTCGGGGGTAGTGGGCCGCAATGTGGCCACACCCCGTCTTGTCACCGTTATGTGGGTGTAGCTTTGGTGGTTGTGGTCTCGGCCGGCTTCTTGGAGTCGGCGCTCTTTGAGGCCGGCTTCCTGGAGTCGGCCACTCCGCGGTTGTCTTGGGGAGGGAGGTTGCTTGAGGCTGGGCCGCCTTCCGTGAGTCGGCTTCAAAGGTAGCCGGCCAGGGAAGGGGGTCCAATGCTTGGAGCGCTTGGAGGCCCAAAGGCCTGATAATTTTTCTGAAGAACCAGGGGCAGTCGGTTAGGCTACCCGTGGCCATTTACTCCGACAGTAGTCCCCGAAGCTGATTGGGCTTCGAGGTTGAGTAGGAGTTGAGAAGCTCGATCAGCTTCCCATCTTAGCAAGTCGGCAGCTGGGAGCCGGCTTTGGCTAGGCTTGCCGCCTTGGTTGAAAACTTCCGGAGTCGGAGGGCGGGAGCTCGCTAGTGCGTGCACCGGGCCGCGAACCAGCCACTGGCCGTCTGCGAACCACGTGGCCCCTCTTGGTCGGAAAGCCTGCCAGCCCACGCGCGCGACGGGACATCGCCGCAGGGCGGGGGCCCGCCACGTCCGCGCCCGGGCCTAGGCGTGGATTGTCTGCATCCCGAAACTGCCCGCACGTCTCATTGCGGCAGTTTCGGCTCGCCTTTATGCGCAATAATCGTGAGGCGTGGGGGGAGTGGGTGCAGTTAATCCCACGTCTCCCCCCATGTCCGGCCTCCCCGGCCTCACCTCGCGAGGCTATAAGTAGGGGGAGAGGGAGAGCGGCAGGCTCTCGCACGCTCCTCCTCCTTCCACCATCTTCCTTCGCTCACCGTTTCTTGCAACAGCGCTTCGCCGCCGCGCTCTTCCACCACACATTCCTCCGCCGCCGCGCTCGTTTTCGCCATGCCTCCCGCCACGGAGCAGTATGGCGGGGATTGGGACGGCTCCAACATCCACGAGGATCACCTCGAGTTACTCCGCAATACGCGGCGGCTGCCCATCGCGGACAAGGTGGAGGTCCGTCTCGCGCCGGCGAAGGAAATTACGCCGGAGCCACGGGAGGGCGAGCGGGTGGTCTTCCGCTCGCACTTCTTGCGCGGCATCAGCCTGCCAGTGAGCGCCTTCTTCCGCTCCTGGCTCGACTTCTACCAGCTCCAGCCGCACCACCTCACCCCAAACGCGGTGGTGCTGCTGTCGGCCTTCGTCACCCTGTGCCAGGGCTACCTCGGCGTCCTCCCCACCCTCGAGCTCTGGGGGGAGTTCTTCCAGTCCAAGCTGGGCACGCGCATGCAAGGCGTGCCGGCTCAGACTGGCGCCTTCATCGCGTCGAGGAGGTCGGTCGCCGACAACCCCTTCCCTGTCATCCCGCTGATCCAATCGGTGAAGAAGTGGCAAAAATCGTACTTCTACGTGCGGAACATCGCCCCACGGGGCGACTACATCAACCTGCCGGCTTACGTAGCCAGCCACCGGCGGGCAGGCGGCCCTAGTGGTCCTTCCGGGCCGTGACTCTGACGCCGGCCGGGTCCGCAGCCGTCGCCCGAGTGCAAGTGATGACCCAGTCGGAGGGCCTGACGGGGCCCAACCTTCTGGCCGCCTTCGTCACGCGCCGGGTTCTTCCGCTCCAGAGCCGTCCTCATCTGATCTGTCAGATGAGCGGCCAGCTCGATCCGAGCTGGATGTGTACCAAGGACATGCCGCGTGAGGAGGTCGCCTATATGGTGAACTACCTCGCGAACTGCAAACTCTCCGAAGAGTGGCAGTTCGGCAAGGAGCCATACAGCCGAGCCAATCCACCGCCCACGGTCTGCTCTCCTTGTTTCTTCTTTTTCTCTTAACTTCGTTGCCGAGTTCCTCTTGGCCGACTCTAACTTAGTCGGCTTGTTTTTCGACAGAGCCCTCTTCTTCGGCCGGCCGGCGGGTCAGACGCGGAGCGTCGATTCGTCCCCGACCGGACGGAACACGATCTGGAGGACCCCGACTTGGGGGCGGCCGGCATGGACGACAACATCGAGCCGGGTGGTGGCTAGGCCGGCGGCGAAGCAGGCAGCTCCGGGCTCGGAGTCACCTTCGACGACTGGCCGGACGATGATGAGGCAGAAGTCGCCCCACGCCGCCAGCCGGCATCTGGACGCGGCGCGGGCTCCTCTGCTGCACCGCCTGCTCGGGGCGGAGGGCAAAAGCGTCGCGCCGCCCAGGGTTTGTTCGGCAGTCGGACGAAGAAACCCAGGGGCGGGGCGGCGGCAACCAGGCGGGAGGAGGCGGCCGTGAAGGCGGCTCGCTTCCGCAAGGCGGTGAAGCAACCGCAGACCGTGTCGGCGTAAGTTTGAATTTTTTGTATACTCTTTTTCTTTCTTTTCTTTGGTGGTTTCTGAACCCTTGTCTTTTTCTCCAAATGATCAGAGCTCCGTTGTCGCTTGAGCGGGCGGCTGCTGCCTCCGTCGTCGAGTCGCCGAGGGGGTCCGGGAGCACCACCCGCCGCGTGGATCCCCATGCCGACCTCCAGGAAGCGACAGAGCGGAACGCGCGGGAGGCACGGGCGGAGCGAGAGGCGCGAGAGGCGGAGGCACGGGAGGCGGCCGCCGCTCAGGCGGCGCGGGAGGAGGAGGCGGCGAAGGCGCTCGCTGACGCCGCTGCCAGAGCCCAAGCGGAGGCTGCGGCGGCGGCGGCGGCGGCGGAGGAGGTTTTGATGGTCACCCCGCTGCGAGTCATGGCGCCTGGGGACATTGAGCCCTCGCCAGAGGGAGCCAGCGGCGACCAGCCAGGGCTGGGGAGAGACGACGACGTCATTATCCTGGAGAGGGCGCCGGTGCCGACCCCGCCGACTGGGGCGGCTCAAGGCGGCCGGCCTGATCCGCCGCCTGCACAGTCGGCGGGGGGCGAGCCAGCCGCGAGGGCTGAGATAGCGGTCCGGATGCCGTCGAGCCGGCGCGCGGGCAAGGCTGCGTCGGAGCCACAGAAGGCCGCGTCGGAGCCGCAGCCGGCCGTGGGCTCCAGCTCGTCGGCCCAGGATGCGGAGGCGGCCACCGCTACCTCGGGGTGGACGCCAGGCGGAGGGACGGCCGTGATGAACGTGGCTGCGCAGGACGTCCGGACCCGGCTCCAGGGCGAAGCTGCGGCGCTGAGGCAGTTCACCGACGAGTTCCTTGCGACGCGGGCAGCCATCCGGGTTAGTCTTCCCATCTTGCTTTTTCTTGATCTTGATTTCTTCCGTGGGGGCGCGTCAGCGCACCCACTGGGTGTAGTCCCCGAGTTCCGAGTCAGCTGCTGAGTAGGCGGCTTGGAACTTCTTAGTGGATTTGTCTTTGCTATTCTTGTTCTTACTTCGATCTTCTGTCTATCTTGCAGGACTACCATAATCTTCGTGCGGCCGCCTTCAACTCCCAGGCTCGGGAGCTGGCCCAGAAGACCGCCGACCTTACTGAGAGCCGAGGTACGTTCTTTGTTCTTTATCTCATGTGGGGGCGCGTCAGCGCACCCACTGGGTGTAGTCCCCAAGATTCGGGCCGACTGCTGAGCAGTCGGGTCGGATCTTCCTTGACGACTTCCTCTTACTGTTCTTTCTTTTTCTGCCGTCTCCGCAGCGGCCAACTCCAGTCTGAGGGCACAGCTGGGGGAGTTCCAGACTGCCCTTCGTGCCAAGGACGCCGAGCTCGCCGCCTTGGTGCAGGAACGCGACCGCCTGGCCAAGAAGTTGGCCGACCAGGAGGAAGGCCACAAGGCGGCTCTGAAGGCAGTGCAGGACCGCGAAGCCGCCCTCCAGGCCAAGTACGAGATGGAGGCGGCTGGCCGGGCTGAGGCCAGGCAAACTCTGATCTCTGGCTATGGTCAGATCGAAGATCTGGTTGACGGTAAGCCGCCTACCTCTTCGTCCTTTCTTGCCATCCGCCGCTTTTGGCTCGCTTTCTGACTTGGTGCTTTTTTCTTCTTTTCTTCTTCTTTCTTGCGTAGAATATTTCCCTGGCTATTCTACCGCTGCCAACCAGACCATCGAGGCCCGCCGCCAGGCGCGGAGGCAGGCTGGCTTCGAGATTTTGCCAACCGCCGGCTGTTCGCTGGAGGAGCAGCTCTTGGTGATCCAGGCCCGCATCCAGCCGGCTCACCGACTGCTCCACCGTCTTCAGCGTGCATGGGCGCAAGTCTTGGCCGCCCTCTGGCCCGGCCAAGTGGTCCCTCGCACCCCCAGTCGGACTGCCGACTGGCTGGAGGTGGCAGTCGGCCGCTTCGAAGCTTGGAAGGCCTCGGCGGCTCGCTCCGGCGCCAGGCGGGCGCTAGAGTTCGTCAAGGCCTGGTATCCCGGCCTGAGCCTGGATCAGCTGGTTACCTGGCGGCAGCAAGCTGACACAGAGCTGGAGCCGGCGCGGCCGGCTATCATCCAGCGGGCTTCGGCAATTGCCGACTACACCGACACCAGCATCTTCGCGCCCGAGGTAGACGACAACGGTGTCGCCCAGCCGGAGGAATGGTTCGGGCTGAACCCGGCGGACGGTGAAGACTCGGCGGAGGAGATCGACTACAGCGACGAGGGTGAAGAGGAGGAGGAGGAGGGTGAAGACGCCGAGCCGGCTGGTGGAGCAGCCGGCCAGCCTCAGCCTGACCGCACCTCCAGCACCACGTCGCGCGCGAGTGCGTCGCCTGCTGTTGGTGGTGATCAAGCCGAGACCCGCTAGGCGGCCACTCCTTCAGCCGGCGATGCCGCCTTCACCGACCAGCTCGGCCTCCGCACCGCGCCTTAGTCTACCGCCTTTTGTTTTCCTGTCTTGTTGCTTTTGGAACAATGTTTGGTTAAGTCTGCACAATTCCACCCACTGGGTGTATTCGAACTTATGTCTGTTGCCAGCCTGTTGGGGGCTTTATATGTGTATATAATTTATGCATGAATTTGGCCTTTCCTTGTACTTTGCTTTTTATCCTTCCGCTGTTTCCTTTGCTGCCCTCCCTTGGTTGCCGCCTCCCCAGTCCAACAGTTGCTCTGCAATCTGTGGCTGGAGGAGTGCTTGGCCAATTGGGGGGGAGTACTTTAGCTTTGTTGGACTAAAGCTAAGTGTTTAGGAAGCCGGCCAGCCGGCTGTTTTGACAGCCGGCAGGCATGTTTGGAGGCCGTCTCTTTGCTATATATAGGTTCGTTGTTCCTTAGCCATTTTTCGTGTGGGCATCCTTTCTGCCTTGCCTCTTGCTAGTCGGACAGTCGGTTCTTCGAGCTGCGACTTTCAACAAGAGGGGGCTCGGGAGCCGGCACACTACTTTTCTGACTTCAGGTAGAACTTTCAATATAGCTCAAGGCGGCCAGTCCCCGGGCCGACTAGTCGAACCCGGTGCCAGACAAGAATTCAAATGTAATAATACATTCATGGATATGACACTTGTCATTCATAGATAAACAAAGGCAGTCCCCGAGTACTATTCGGGGGGCCTGTTGGTTTGTACTTAATACAAAAGGGTAGCATGATACATACTGCTTTCAACTGTAAAATCGTCTCAGGAGGTTTGCGTTCCATGGTCGCTCCGACTCCTTGCCGGAGTCGTCTCTCTTGCGTGCTCTTGGTTTTTGCGCATCGATCAAGTAGTAGGAGTCATTGCCGAGTGCCTTGCTGACGACGAAGGGGCCTTCCCAAGGGGCCGAGAGCTTGTGCTGGCCGGCTGTTCGCTGGATCAGCCGGAGCACAAGGTCGCCCTCTTGGAAGGATCTTGGCTTGACCTTGCGGTTGTAGTAGCGATGCAGCCCCTGCTGGTAGATGGTGGACCGGCTGAGTGCTAACAGCCGGCCTTCTTCCAGTAGGTCGACACCGTCTTCTCTTGCTTCCTTGGCCTCCTCCTCCGTGTACATGGTGATCCGAGGCGAGTCGAACTCGATGTCTGTTGGGATGACAGCCTCGGCACCATACACGAGGAAGAATGGAGTGAAGCCGGTTGACTTGTTGGGTGTAGTGCGCAGACTCCAGAGGACAGCCGGCAGCTCATCGAGCCAGCAGTCGGCGGATCGCTCCAGTGGTACAGCTAGTCGAGGCTTGATGCCGGAGAGGATGAGTCCATTTGCTCGCTCGACCTGGCCGTTTGACTGCGGGTGGGCAACAGACGCTAGGTCCAGTCGGATGCCCTGCGTCGCGCAGAAACGTGCCAGTGATCCTTTGGCGAAGTTCGTGCCATTGTCGGTGATGATGTTGTGCGGCACGCCGTACCGAGTGGTGATGTCGGTGATGAATGTCACGGCAGTCGGCCCGTTCAGCTTCTTAATCGGCTTTGCTTCGATCCACTTTGTGAACTTGTCCACAGCGACCAATAGATGTGTCAAGCCGCCGCGGGCTGTCTTGAAAGGGCCCACCATGTCCAGTCCTCAGACGGCAAAAGGCCAGGTGAGGGGAATGGTCTTGAGGGCAGAAGCCGGCAGGTGTTGCTTGGAACTAAAAACTTGGCATCCTCTGCAGCTCTTGACTATTTCTTTGGCATCCTCCAAGGCAGTCGGCAAGAAGAAACCATGGCGGAAAGCCTTGGCCACGAGTGATCTTGAGGCTGCGTGGTGGCCACATTCGCCTTGGTGGATGTCTTTGAGGATTGCCACTCCTTTTTCTGGCTCAACACAACGCTGGAAGACTCCAGTGACGCTGTGCTTCACAAGCTCTCTGTTGATTATTGTGTATGCTGCGGCTCGTCGCTGCACTAATCTTGCTGAGATCTCATCAGCCGGCAGCTCTTTGCTGACTAGGAACTTGAGGATGGGCTGGGCCCATGATGGAGCTGTGACTTCTTCTTCTGTTAATGTAGCCACCATGACTCGGGTGGGTGGGTTGGGTGGCGTGGAATTGGAGTTGGCCACTGCTTCTTGTGTCGTTGCAGTCCCCGGGCCGACTGCTGCAGTCCCCGGGCCGGGTTCTGAAGTCCCCGGGCCGGGTGCGACTACGGCAGTCCCCGGGCCAGTTGTCGAAGTCCCCGTGCCGCCTGCGGGGTTTCTCCAGTCGGATCCGGCTGTATCTGGCGCAGGCGGTACGAAGATGGAATCCGACTCTGGAGACGGCTTGATGGACGGCTTGAGGAGGCGCTGGAGGGAGACGCTAGTCGGTATGGCTTGTCGGGTGGAGCCGATCCGTACTAGGGCATCTGCGTGGTCGTTGTCGGCCCTTGGCACGTGAAGGAACTCGCACCCTTCGAAGTATCCGCTCATCTGCTGGACGAGGAATCGATAGCTCGCCATGTTCGCGTCCTTGGCGTCCCAGTCGCCAGACGATTGCTGGACCACCAAGTCTGAGTCGCCGTAGCACAGGATCCGGCATATGCCGAGTTCTTTGGCTAGCCGGAGCCCATGTACGAGCGCCTCGTACTCGGCCACGTTGTTGGAGGCGGCGAAGTGGATCTGCAGCGTGTACTTGAGCTTGTCGCCTTTGGGAGAGGTGAGGACGATGCCGGCTCCCAAGCCGGTGCGCATCTTGGACCCGTCAAAGTGCATCCGCCAATGGGTAGAGTCGGGGGCCGGCGGTAGGTACTGGGTCTCAGCCCAGTCGACGAGGAAGTCGGCCAATGCTTGCGACTTGATGGCGGTGCGGGGTTGGTAGAAGATTGTGTAGGGCGCCAATGCAATGGCCCATTTAGCCACCCGGCCGGATGCATCCCGGCTGCCTATGATCTCGGCGAGCGGGGCAGTGCACACGACCGTGATGGGGTGCTCTTGGAAGTAGGGCTTCAGTTTCTTGGCAGCGAAGTACACCCCATAGCACATCTTCTGGTAGTGCGGGTAGTTTTGCTTTGAGATGGATAGCACTTCGTTGAGATAGTACACCGGCCTCTGGACTAGCTGGGCTCGGCCTTCCTCTGGGCGGTGGACCACGACAACAGTGCTGACGACTTGGCTAGTCGCGGCGATGTAGAGGAGCATGGGCTCCTTCTCAGTCGGCACTGCCAGGACAGGCGGAGTGGTCGGCATTTTCTTCAACTCATGGAAGGCTTGGTCGGCTTGATCATTCCACTCGAAGTGAGTGGACTTCTTCATGAGTCGGTACAGGGGGAGAGCCTTCTCTCCTAGTCGGCTGATAAAACGATTCAGGGAGGCTAAGCAGCCAGTGAACTTCTGCACATCTCGTAGCTTGGTGGGAATCTCCATCCTCTCGATGGCCTTGATCTTGACAGGGTTGCATTCGATGCCGCGTTCGGAGACCAGGAAGCCTAGCAGCTGGCCGGCTGGCACTCCGAACACGCACTTCTCGGGGTTGAGCTTGATTTGGAATCGGCGCAAGTTGGCGAATGTTTCTTTCAGGTCTTCCAGCAAGGTACCGCGCTTCTCTGTCTTCACCACAATGTCGTCTACATAGACGTGGGCATTTCTGCCGAGTTGTTTCAAGAGGCATTTCTGCATGCAACGCTGAAAAGTGGCACCGGCATTCCTCAAGCCGAATGTCATAGTCAGGTAGCAGAAAGCTCCAAAGGGTGTGATGAAGGCAGTCTTCAGGCGGTCAGCCGGGTCCAACTTGATCTGGTGGTACCCTGAGTACGCATCCAAAAAA
This sequence comes from Triticum aestivum, assembly GCF_018294505.1. Classification (NCBI taxonomy): domain Eukaryota; kingdom Viridiplantae; phylum Streptophyta; class Magnoliopsida; order Poales; family Poaceae; genus Triticum; species Triticum aestivum. The sequence goes on from NC_057811.1 coordinate 396,540,316, forward strand.
CTTAACAGCTCGCATCCGGCTGTGGAGTCTATCACTTGGTCAATCCGTGGCAGAGCGAACGGATCCTTTGGGCAGGCCTTGTTCAGACTAGTGTAGTCTATACACATTCGCCACTTGTTATTCTTCTTCAGAACCAGAACTGGGTTGGCAAGCCATTCTGGAAAGAACACTTCCATGATATAGCCAGCGGCAAGGAGCCGGGCTATCTCTTCTCCCACAATTCTTCGCTTTTCTTCGGACAGTCGGCGGAGGGGTTGCTTGACCGGCTTCGCGTCGGCTCGGACATGTAATTTGTGCTCGGCAAAATCCTTCGGGACACCCGGCATGTCCTTTGGGGACCATGCAAAGATGTCTCGATTCTCATGGAGGAAGTCGACGAGCTCACCTTCCTATTTACTGTCCAAGTTCGCCCCAATGACAGCGAACCTCTCCGGGTTCTCCGGGTCCAGAGGTATCTTCTTTGTCTCTTTGGCAGGATGGAAGGAGCCCTGCGCATCACAATCTTTGGGGTTGGGGGACAGGGCCGGCTGCTTGCCGGCCATGGCCACAACCCGTTCCAACATCTTCTTCTCTTCTGCCACCACGAGGGACTCAGCCAGCCGGCTACTGGCCATGGCGCACTCGATGGACTTCTTGTAATCACCGGCTACCGTGATGATCCCCTTCGAGCTCGGCATCTTCATCTTCAGGTAGGCGTAGTGGGGCACAGCCATGAACTTGGCCAGAGCAGGTCGGCCAAGCAGAGCATGATAGGGGCTCTCCAAATCCACCACCTCGAACCAGATTGCTTCTCGGTGAAAATGATCTTTGTCTCCGAAGAGAACATCCATTTTAATCTTGCCGATTGGGGAGCAAGGCAAGCCGGGGACGATACCATGGAAGACGGTGCGGCTCGACATGAGCTGCTTCGCTTTGATGTTTAGCTTCTCCATGGTATCGCGGTATAGTATGTTGATACTGCTTCCGCCATCTATCAGGACGCGGGAGAATCGGGCAGCTCGCCTCTCCGTCGCGAGGGTGACATCCAAGACCATTGCATAGGAGCCAGGAGAGGGCATCACCTCTGGGTGGTCGGCCTGGCTCCAGCTGATTGGCTTCTCTGACCAGTGCATGAACTCGGGGGCGCTAGTGGCGACTGCATTCACTTCTTGATGCTGTCGGCGTCGGCTGCGCTTGTCGTCGGTTTGACTGGTGAAGACGACGTAGGCAGCGTGCTCTTCGGGGAATTCGTCTTGGATGGCGCCGACTGCCGACCGAGCCGCCGGCTGCTGGGGGGCTGGAGGCGGCGGGCCGGGAGGCGGAGGCGGCAACATCCCCTCGCCCTTGGTGATGCGGGTGAGCCAATGGCATTTCCGGGTCGTGTGATTGGACGGCTTCGCGCCGCTGTGGAATTTGCAGGGGGCATCAAGAGCCTGTTCGTAGGAGAAAGCCGGCTGCCAAGGCGGCTTGCCACCCTTCTTCTTGGGAGCGGGCCGTTCTTCGGGCTGTTCATCTTCAACGGTGGCCACCTGCCGACTGGAGGAAGTCGGCATGGGGGCCTTGCGCTTGTGGTCGTTCTGGTAGGGGCGCCGGTTAGGGTCGCCAGCCGGCGTTTTAGGAGCCGGAGCAATCACCTTCCCCGAGGCGTCTACTCGAAGCTCGATCTTCATTGAGGAGTCGGCGGTAGCGTACTTGTCCGCGATGACCAGCAACTCGTCGAGGGTAGCCGGCTCGTCGCAGAGGAGTCGGTGCTTGAGGAGGGTGCCCTCTCGGCACCCGGCGGTGAAATACTCGATGGCCTGGACCTCATGCACCCCCTCGCAGGAGTTGCGGAGCTCGGCCCACCGCGTGAGGTAGTCGCGGGTCGACTCGTTGGGCCCTTGGACGCAGAGGGAGAGCTGGCGAGGCTTGGGAGGCCGCTTGTAGGTGCTGGTGAAGTTGCGGACAAAGACTTCTGTGAAGTCCAGCCAACTGTTGATGCTGTAGGGCTTGAGGCTGTTGAGCCATGTGCGCGCCGTGCCTTGCAGGATGAGGGGGACGTACTTCACGACGACGCGCCGATTGCCGTTGGCTATGCTGACGGCCGTGGAGTAGTCGTGAGCCAATCTTCCGGCTTCACTGAGCCGTTGTACTTGGGCATGTCTCTGGGGAGCGAGAACCCTTTGGGGAAGGGCCCGTCGCGGATGCGGGGGCCAAAGCATGGCGGGCCGACATCGTCTTCTTCTTCTAACGCCAAGGATCGAGCAAGGCGGTCGATCCGGTGGGGGCGTCGTTCTCGCCGACTCCTTCTCGCCGGCCGAGTCGGTCGCCAAGAGTCGGGTGCGTGATAGGCGGCGGAGTGAGGCGTCT